>NW_022985223.1:0-96829 GCF_010093535.1 Lindgomyces ingoldianus | reverse complement strand
AAACCTTAGGGTTGGAGGCAGAGGTACGGAGGCCTAGGAGCCTATATACCCCGTGCCAATCCTAGGGTACTGAGGGGTTGGATAGCTGTAACATAACTGTGTATACAAACTTCCCAAAAGGGTAATACAATCCGTACTACGTACCGTACCTAGGGCATCATTAAACGTACGGTACGGCTCACGAACTCGGTACGTTCGTACTGAACACGTGACCGTTACGGTTCACTTTGTACGGACCGTAGTACGGCCCGTTGGAAGCCCTGGGCTTAGTGAATGCCGGATTACCATCCCCAATGCGTGTATCTCATCCAGATCCCTTTTCTTTGGCTTGGCGAAAGGTCTTGGCTGGGCTCTTCGTTCTTGCCATTCTCCAAGACTCAAAGAGCAAGTAGGAAAAATAAGAGTGCGACTGCACTACATTCGTGGGTGGTCCGGTTTGGGGACCACGAAACCTAATACCGGGTCCTGTAAGACTGTCGCGTAGAGTTGGCAAGATTCATGAGGGATAGCAGAAATAGACAGGGCATGGGTAGCCAATAATAGCGAGGACCCAAAAATGGGACTGAGCATGGGTGAGGAAAGATTGAGGAGCCTGAGCAGCACTGGGGTGGAGATTGAGCAGAAGGTGAGCAGAGGACGACTCCTCCTAGCTGCGGCTTTGCAGCCTGAGTAACAAGTCGTTTAGTAAAGCGGTGAGAATGACTAACCAAAGAGGGCGCCAAGGCTCGGTCAAGGTTGGTGTGTGAATACCACATGGTATATTAAGAAATAAAATACAGTGCCAAAGAATAGTAGGTAATTTTACTTTTAGGACTGAAACGACCCCTCCTTACAGATGCCCCATTTGTTCTGTTTTTAATATATGAGAAACGGAGCCTATCTTTTGGACACTATTAAACCTAGGATATCCTGGAAGGTGGCTCAGCTCGGCATGGTAGGGATCAGTGGTGTTCACGCTTCCTATCTCCGCCGTTCCTCTCTCCACTCCGCAACACATAAGTGAATATGAAACAGCTCAATGATGAAAATTACAATTGAAAACGTGTAAATTTAGGCTCAAGCCAAGGCTACAATGACCTCTAACAACCCAGAGCGGGTAGACTGGTGTCGTAAGGATAGAGGTTACCTAGGAACAGTGGTCCCAAATCATCAACCTAACCGTCAACTAGTAGATATGGAAACACCCTAGGACTTACCCGAAGGCTGCTGAGGCGGCGGCTTCGTTTACGGGTGAATTCTAGTTTAGAGCATAGAGTTTGGATGGAGAGACTAATGTTAGTAAGTGCGATTGGATAGGAGAGTTGAGTACAGGTCATTCTAATCCAAGATATTTAGACAAGCCCATGCCCTAAGTAATATCATTAGTACAACCATGTCGCTGAAATGTTGCGAAGATGTGACATGAGCCCAAAATAACAAAAGGCTTCCAAGTTGACCGCTGTAAAAAGATAAATAACGTCCCTCACTGCGTAGCAAGACGCACTGTGTGGCGAGACAAATGAGGGGTACTTTGACTTTCAGCAACCGGAAAGCTCATGCGCACGACAAATATTGCTATAATTCTACAAAAATAATCTGCTGCAGCTAATTCTAAATATCTATGTTCCACTTTGCCTAAAAATTACGCTTGCATTGTCGCTTCCGCGCCTGATTTGTACAGCGCCTTGTGTTGTGGCATAACATGCTTCCCTACCCACAGCGCTAACCTTAAGCCTTTTTCGCTCTAAATTTTTGTAGAATAGCCTTATCTTACCCTCACAACCTCCCTCCGATACCATGAAGTCATCATCAGCCCTATGCGCGCTGCGGCGCGCAGTTTCATGTAGTGCCGCCCTGTCGATTGGTACTTCCAGCGGAAGCGAACCACTGATCCGGGCTAACGTATTGGCCACCCGGTCGGGCCAGCCTCCCAGTCGGGCCACACTCCAAAACTTTAAACTTGTGCATCTCCACCACAACGTTATAATAAATTATAAAACATTACATACCGGCTTTATGTAGGGTATAGAATAGACACAGATTCTTTTTTTTTTTTAAAAAAAAATACCTTTGCATTTAAAGAAATTAAAGGCATGTTCCTCGTGTTCAAAGTTAGGGTTTTAAAAAAGATAAATAAAGTTATAAAAAATTCTAGTAGATTTATTCTTTAGTTTATAAATAGCTAGTATATAAAAATTTATAGCTTATTATAACGTTGTTGTGGAGATATTACCATGCAAACTTGGTAATTTTTGGTGTTCTTCAAGGTGGCCCGACTGGGTGGCTGGCCCGACCGGGTGGCCAATACGTTAATGCGAGATGACCCTGCATGGCTTACCTCATGAACCGGTAGGGTATTTTATTGTAAGATATGTGGCTGTGCGAGTTGCACAAGCGTTTGGATTATCTTCAAATCCAACTTGGGATTGGGAGCAGTGATAAGACATGGCCTGGTGCTTGTTTAGTCAGCCAACACGCTTCCAGCGTCGAAACTAGCTTCGACACAGCGATCCTACATAATTTGAGATGCAGTCCAACGCACAGCGATACCCATTTTGTAACGTAGAGACATGCCATTACGACGCCCTTGAGCTCCAACGCCTGCTGTTGTTCTCTCTGCTGACCGATCACTCGCACGCCCAGCCCTTCGGCTTGGTCCTAATTTTTGGCCTTGATTGCTGTACGTCGACGCCAGGATGTCTAGTTAAGCGTGTCGAGATGCTCCGCGCCAAGCACCCTCATGCTCACCTCCATCACTCGCACGCCTAGCCCTTCGGCCTGGTCCTATTGGCCTTGATTGCTGTACGTCGACGCCAGAATGGCCTTGAAGGCATGGCGAGGTCTTCACCTGAGCCTAATTACTTTCCACCAGTTTGCTTTCAGCTGGCCATCTTCAGCTAACTAGTCGGCGGTTAAAGCTGACTATCTGCGGACAACCCTCTCTTTGCACTGGGCATTCTCTGAAAACTCTAGCAAGCAAAGAGCCTAAATGCTAACTAAACTATAGAGCAAGCAGCCTTGACTAAACACGGCGGAGATCTCTAAAGTCGCAGGTACACTCATTCATTACCTAGCCTATTCTCTTCACCCTAAGGATGAATTAACTGCTGCAAACACTAAGAATTAGGTAATTTTAGCTTGTTAGTAAAGTAACAGCTATTACTGCCCGTCTGCGCACTTATTATGAAGCAAAGTCGCTGCTAAAAAAGCCACCGCTTGCCACTTAAGCCAAACCTGGTTAGTCTGAGGAGCTGCAGCTAAGTTAAAGCCATCGTCTCAAACGCATTGCAAAACAGAGAAGCTGAATATGTGTATGCCACAGGATTGAACTCGACTGCGTTGTCTAAATGTGTTTTCCACGCAGGCATAAGGCCCCGAATGCCTTAGAACAACATGTCATGATTGTTGCTGGATTTGTGCGTGGCCAAATATAAAATCTTGGATCACAAGAGTAAGAGAAACAAGATGTTTCATTTCAAGTAGTGCCAATTTGTCTCCTGACGCCAACCCGCCGGTTATCATCCATTAGGTGCCTGCGTACCACCGGACCACTACGCTCTCGGCTCAGAGATCCTTCACACAAGTGACACAGAAATATGGCGCGGCTCCCTGCTTCCATCATTGTCCGCCATTGGCCTGCATTCCTGGACTACGGTGACAGATAACGTATACCCGATCGTCCTTGTCCTCACCCTAGTAAATTTGTCCTGCTTTGCATGGTCGTAATGGACAATAATGTTGAACTTTTAATCCTTGAAAAAGATTGCCCACTGATTGCCAGTCCCGTTTCCAGTGATGGTACTATACTGGGCAGACCCAACGCCTGGGTCAAGTAGGGCTGTGTTGACACAAGCTTGTCGGAAGGTTGCAAGCCTCCCATCGGCGTGTTCTTGAGGGCTTACGTTCACACCTGGCCAAAGACGGGTGTCAGTACGAGATTATTGTCTTAGCCTTGGAGTGTAGACACGTACCCTTGTGGTGGAACACTTGCGAGTATGTGTTCGTGAAAGTTCTAACAGACATGGTTGTTTGTGAGTTGATTAAAGCAAATAAGAATTGCTTGATGTTATAGAGACGCAGGATTGAATATAGGGTAAAAGTAAAGTGCTGAGTGGCCTTCCCTGATGATTGAAAGATAAAGGGAGGACTGATAAGTCTTTATATACCCGATATTTGCTCAGCTGTGGACTTTTGTTCCGTCCAGTCAAGAAGTGACGTGACTAATTGAAAGGCAATGTGACCGGTCGAGTTCAATCCTGTGGCATACACATATTCAGCTTCTCTGTTTTGCAATGTGTTTGAGACGATGGCTTTAACTTAGCTGCAGCTCCTCAGACTAACCAGGTTTAGTTTAAGTGGCAAGCGGTGGCTTTTTTAGCAGCGACTTTGCTTCATAATAAGTGCGCAGACGGGCAGTAATAGCTGTTACTTTACTAAAAAGCTAAAATCACCTAATTCTTAGTGTTTGCAGCAGTTAATTCATCCTTAGGGTGAAGAGAATAGGCTAGGTAATGAATAAGTGTACCTGCGACTTTAGAGATCTCTGCTGTGTTTAGTTAAGGCTGCTTGCTCTATAGTTTAGTTAGCATTTAGGCTCTTTGCTTGCTAGAGTTTTCAGAGAATGCCCAGTGCAAAGAGAGGGTTGTCCGCAGACAGTCAGCTTTAACCGCCGACTAGTTAGCTGAAGATGGCCAGCTGAAAGCAACTGGTGGAAAGTAATTAGGCTCAGGTGAAGACCTCGCCATGCCTTCAAGGCCATTCTGGCGTCGACGTACAGCAATCAAGGCCAATAGGACCAGGCCGAAGGGCTGGGCGTGCGAGTGATGGAGGTGAGCATGGGGGTGCTTGGCGCGGAGCATCTCGACACGCTTAACTAGACATCCTGGCGTCGACGTACAGCAATCAAGGCCAATAGGACCAGGCCGAAGGGCTGGGCGTGCGAGTGATGGAGGTGAGCATGGGGGTGCTTGGCGCGGAGCATCTCGACACGCTTAACTAGACATCCTGGCGTCGACGTACAGCAATCAAGGCCAATAGGACCAGGCCGAAGGGCTAGGCGTGCGAGTGATCGGTCAGCAGAGAGAACAACAGCAGGCGTTGGAGCTCAAGGGCGTCGTAATGGCATGTCTCTACGTTACAAAATAGGTATCGCTGTGCGTTGGACTGCATCTTAAAGTATGTAGGATCGCTGTGTTGAAGCTAGTTTCGACGCTGGAAGCGCGTTGGCTGACTAAACAAGCACCAGGCCATGTCTTATCACTGCTCCCAATCCCAAGTTGGATTTAAAGATAATCTAAACGCTTGTGCAACTCGCACAGCCACATATCTTACAATAAAATACCCTACCGGTTCATGAGGTAAGCCGTGCGGGGTCATCTCGCATTAGCCTGGATCGGTGGTTTGCTTCTGCTGGAAGTACCAATCGACAGGGCGGCACTACATGAAACTGCGCGCCGCAGTGCGCATAGGGCTGATGATGACTTCCTGGTATTGGAGGGAGGTTGTGAGGGTAGGATAAGGCTATTCTACAAAAATTCGGAGCGAAAAAGGCTTGAGGTTGGCGCTGTGGGTAGGGAAGCATGTTATGCCACGACATAAGGCGCTGTACAAATCAGGCGCGGAAGCAACGATGCGAGTGTAATTTTTGGGCAAAGTGGAACATAGATATTTAGAACTAGCTGTAGCAGATTATTTTTGTAGCAATATTCGTCGTGCGCATGAGCTTTCTGGTTGCTGAAAGTCAAAGTACTCCTCATTTGTCTCGCCATACAGTGTGTCTCACTACGCAGTGAGGGACGTTAACACATACAATTCCGAGCGCAAAGGTATCATGCTTTCATTCAGTCCACCCACGAACTGCCACTTACGATCACGCAATGCGCACTTTACGCACTTAAATAAGATAGATATTAGGCAGGGCATTTTTTACTGGCCAGGACTATTTGCCTGAACTTTTCTTAGAATAAACTGGTGGCTTGCGAATCTGTTGAATCATCATTCTACCTCAAATACATTTCTCGCTTATTCATGCTATTAAGCCTGTCTGTACTCTTCAGGTATATTTCGATCCACGCTAGAATGAAAATTGGATAGTTATCCCGGATATTTCCTTGCTATCTACCACTTCGAAACCCTCCCTTTCACTAAATAAGCTGGACTTTTGACGGCTAGCTCCACGAGACATCAACGCGACGGCGTTCTGCTGTTAGAACACAGGGATGAAACTGAGAAGGAAGAAAGAGAGCCGAAGACGTAGAGCAAAAGCTGATTAGCTTTCAGATATATATCCATTCGTTCGAAACCCAATCATAATGCTAAAGATGCTGTTCGTAAAAGCAGAGACTTCCCCAAGGATACAAAGCCCTGCACAACTACAAGAAAACAAATTCTCCCAAGGTTGTCACAACAACACAATGCCATCTCAAGACTGAATCCAAATTAGCACCAATCATCCCCAACTTATCCCACCCAGTTCATTTACATCGTAAAAGCTCTCCTCTACAGCAAACCCCCAGTACTCCAGCCGCCTGTCTATTGCCATAAAATCCAGACACCTTCGTTATATATCATATCCTGACTTGGTTCCCCTCACAAGTCAGCCCAAAAGATCATTCGTGCCAAGAACAATGCTGATTCGACTTCCCACACTCTCTCCTTCCATTCCCCTTTTTTGCTTGCTGTTACTCTTAGAGCCCGATGAACTCACTGCGTCTTCCTCCCCGTCCCTTTCCTCGGCCTCGACTTATACATACCCACACCAGGGCTTAACCCTCCATCATCAGCACCGACACCACCATCAAACGACTCCTTGCCTAACGTAATAATCTTGACTGTATTGCCGAACCCAACCGCCACGCTCCTCTTCCCTAGTCTCGTAATCGGGCCTGCCGACGCAACAAACAGTCGATCATCCAAGCCGGCATGTTCAACTTCAGGTGTTAACTCATCCCCGTCGAGTAGAGGCCGAGACATGAAATCGCCTGATGTTGAAAGCATCCAGATTTCCCAATCATATGAGTCTGCAGACGGGCGCTCTGACTTGTTGGGTCGTGCGAACGATGTTTTATTAAAGGAGGAGAATATCCTGCCGTGTTTGTCTTCCTTAGCGCGCAGCTTGAGTGCGGTTCCCGTCGTACCCGGGGATGTCGTGAAGTACCCGGTATCGACGCCTGAAGCGGATGACGAAGGTGTAGGCGTTGACGGACATTTTCTGATCCCTAAAACGCTTTGCATGGTTGTAGACTCCCAGACCCCAGCCGGTTCTATGCAGAATACAGCCTCGACTGCCCGGTCGAGACTTTGGCACTTGGAGGTCGAATTATCAGAAGGTTTGCTTAGGCACATTTGGGAACTGGGAGTCTCGTTGAGAGTAAACGTCTGCATGATGGTATGGTCTTGGTCCTGCTCCGAGTACGCGACTGAGAGGGAATGCACGGCTGGACCTCCGCAAGGACAGAGGCGGCGGGCAGAATGTAGGATCCGGAATGAGTGCGGCTTTACTAGGCCGATCGCAAGTGTATGGATTAACGCTCGGCTTTGGAAGTCAATTATTTCCGCTTCGCCAGCCCGAAGCGCGAATATTAAACCGAGGCTTGAGCATGAGTAAACCCATTTGATCTTTGCCGCCTTAGTGCCTGGAGGCGGGCCGGGATCTAGGCCGGCGACTATTTCGGAAGTCCGTCGATTATGATTTGTGAGGGGTAGTATGTGAACTTTGCCTGCTTTGTTCACATACACCAAGCTTGTATCGTTCTTTGCGCAGGTAAACAAGGTCGCTGACAGAATGGGTGAGGGGCAAATGAGTTTGGTGTGGTGACCCCCAGTCTGTGTTTCAATCTCAGTTAGATAGCCGTCCGAAGTGACAACGATAAGGAAAAGCTTATCCTGGTTCGTAGTATGGATGGTCACGAACGCGAAGAGTATTGGGACATGGCCTCGCAGTTCAATTGTCGAGGAAAAGAGAAAACCACCTCTAGCAAGACTCCAAACTCCGACCTGTCCGCTGTCAGAACAGAGGCCAAGAACGGAACCGTTATCGTTAAATGTGGATGCGACAATAGGCCATAGGGATGGAGCCATTCCTGCTGTTTGAAGGGTGGTGCCAGAATACTTCCCAGGTTCATGGATCCAAATGGATGCCGATCTATCCAAGCTGAGACTCAAGAGATGGCCTTTCGGACAAGCAGTCAGACGCACGATATCTAGAGTCTGTGAAGATGGCAAAGTTTTGACAGAGAAAAGGGTGTCTTTGTCGTTCTCCTCATCGGTGGTCTTAGGAAGTCCGCTCCATAAGAGGTAATTCATCAGCAAGGTGACACCAGCAACCAAAAACACCATAATCAGAGCTGCTGGAAAAGCGTTTTCATGGGCGAGACGTCGTAATCCCCCCAAAAGGTGTGCTGGATTCTCAGAAGCGTCTCTACCTCTCGCTCCTCTCAGAACGACCAAAAGTGGATCGTAGACGCGGGCTGTGAAAGAATAGGCATCCGGCTTGATAAAGCTGACAAGTTCTTTTGCTGTGTTGCAGTCTTGTATCCTCAGCCATTCGGCAGGTGTTCTAGCTTGATTGATTGGCGAGAGAGCCCATGGTAAGATCGCAGGAGTGGCCCGTGGCTGCCTTCCGAATAGCTTATTGAAAGTCCCACGGAGGCTTATTGGTCGACTTCCACTGTCGAAGAAATGCCAGTTGAGAGCTAGGATCAAAGAGACGATAGCAACAGAGCCTGCAAATCGCGTACTGAATGGTAAGGCCCCCTCTCGAAAGGCGCCGAGCCAGGTCTGACGTTCTTGTTTTCCATTCTTTGATGCTTGGATCAGGTCTGCTCGCTCAAGGGAATCTTGAAGCTCTAACCGCTGTACTTCTACGCTAAGAACGGCCAGGAAAAAGGTAAAGTGGTATACCAAATCTAGGACTAGCGTTACGGCGCCAAATATACAAAAATCAACCACCACTGGTGTTACTGCTAGCGATAGCCCATAGATGAAGAGGAGGTTCTGTGCTGCGACTAACAGGGACAAATGCCCCACTGCCCCAACTGCATTTCCAATGCGTTGGACCGGAGGCATTTCTGGGGGAGTCTTAAGAACTTCGTCGATCAGGCGGCCGCTAATGAAGGTTAAGCTAGAATTTTTATTGCTCAGAGAAACGGGGCTTACATGTTTCCTAGCCCAAACAATAGGACAACACAAGGAAAGAGTTCCTTGGGTACACGTGCCAAGTTAAGACCAAGATAGGTGCAGAGGGTAAAACTTGCAATGACACAAACTGCCATCTGGAAAGCTAGTTAGCGTAGAACACGACTGAAATGTAGAAGAGCTGACTTTGGCGCCAATTGTGGTGAGGAGGCCCACCCAGCTCTTCAGAGCATGAAGCTTCCTTATCTCAAGGATCAGGTATATTACAATGCCGGAGTAAGAGAGTGCTAGACCTAAGTCCCAGAACCAGCTCATCTGCTCGAAGCGAAACTCATAGAGCCTGCTTCTGACAACTTTGCCGTCCTGCGGAAATATGGCCCATTCAGACGAGAGATCATTGGCTAATGACATTGATCGCACATCCCACGTAGCACCGAGACTGGAATTGGTTTGGTCGAACAGACTAATCACAAGCGCATCGGCAGCTTGCAGCTTCTTGTTAACAAATGCTTTACCTGCGAAGACCGTACTTGGGCGAAGAGTGAGATTGAGAGTCGATTGATCTGTGGTCCTCGAGTTGATGGTTGCTAAAAGGTCCGAGTCTTGTTCGAGAGCATCTGATGAACAGTTCCAATACATCAAAGGCGTGTGGAAGCCCCAAGTAAACCTAGGGGCAGAGTCCATAGCACATCCATTGCGGCCGGAGGCATGCGAATTGAAGCTTGCGATAGCGGTCCCTGCCTCCACGCCAAAACCATCGCGGATGAGGGAATTTTGAACATAGAGGGCTTGACGCAGTACCTGCACGTCTATGGCATTCATGTAATGGCCATGTACCCAAACTTGCCGGACCTCTACATCAGCAATCCTATCCCCTTGCACCTCTGCTGTTGAAGTCCACACATGTTTGGGAAGACTACGAAGTCCGGCCGCTGCGGGGCTATCGGTTTGAAAGAGGGCCGGATAGCACAGTAGGACGGATATCGCTATGGTTAGGAGGATGGATAGGAGCCAGTGGCGCGCAGTCGCAGTGCCATGTGCCCGGAAAGCGCGTCGAATTGGGTGGGTAGGAGATAATTTGGGTGGTTCAGTCGTACTATTATACACGTGCTTAGTGTCTCTATTGAAGTTTTAGACATGTGTGGAGCACACTCACCCACGTAACGGATAAAGAAGGTAAAAGATCATTCGTCAACAAGGCGAAAGGGCATCGACTGCCCACGTTCTTGATAGGGAACCCCTCAGCACTCAAGCTGAAGATTATGACGTGGAAGTGGAGTAGGTTTCGGCTGTCTCTTCATGAGCCGAGGGAGGAGAGTGAGGGAGCGCGGGAGGAGCGTGGGAGGAACACATAGGAAGGAGCGCGCAAGAGAACGAAGGCGCCGGCTCGGGCGGTCGTGGTCGTGGAAATGGCGGGACAGAACTCTCTTTGGTGGCGGCTTTCGAGGCGCATAACCTGGGCGGAGAAGTTCGCCGAGACTCGATGCGGCTTATCACGGGCCTTGTGTTTCGTTTCAAAGGCGGAATTAGCTTCTAGGCTATTATATAATCCCAAAATGAATTACCTAAGCGTGCATTATTGGGAGGCATGGTTACTGAAATGTTTGCGATTGCGTGAGCTAAATAGATGGGGCGAGAATTGGGACAACACCGAGGGTAAGGGTCACGAAGGTGAGAGGTGAGAATGCGCCTTACCCAGGAGGATGGTACAATGCGTTGGTGGCGGAGGTGTCCTGCAACATTTCTTTGACAGTTACGTACACCGTAGGCTGTGCTCCACTAGACAGCGAGTCCATTGAGATGGCGATCATTACTTTCCACCCTACTCAAGGCGCTGAACGCACTAGAGAATGCCGCTGATCCTGCTCTCCAGTCTCCTTCGGCACTCTCACCTGCGCTACCACACTTTGGTGCCACGGCGCTGCTTCGAAGTGCACCAGCTTCTTCAGAATCTCTGTACCGTAACTTTCCTTGTGTGCAAGTCTTGGGGGCCGATTCAATCCTCACGTACCTTCCATTTCTTCATCACCATCATCATCTGCATCTTCCCATTCCTCTTCCTCTTCCTCTTCACCATTTGACGGTCCCAAACTGTCATTTAGTCCCTTGAGAAGCTCACTCGCGTGGTCCTTTAATCGTTCATCTTCATATTCAAGCATTGAGTAGAGCTTCAGGCAATTCTCCAGCCAGTCAAGGCTGGCGCGCATGAGGGAAGTGACCGTGTCCGACGTCTCCCCCGCCTTCTGCTTCTCGGCGAGGAGATGCAGACACCACCCTCCTAGATACCAAGCCTCCACACTGCTGTCGTTTTCTCCAATTAATCTCTCTAGCACCTCGATTGCGTCTTCCTCCATTTCAGCTTCCATTAAAAGCCTTGACAAGCTTATCCTGGTGGAGAAATCTGGCACTTGAGGGTCATCGGGATCCAGTTCTTTCCACAGCTCCATACTTCTTGTGAGAGCCGCCTTCGCATCATCTATCCTCAGTTGTGAAATCCGTATCGATGCCAACGTCTGCAGGGGTTCTGGACTACTCGGCGCAACGAGTAGAGCCTCCGTGACGGCGGCTTCACATCGAGCTTCGGCATCCTCTTCCCACGAAAGATCTGTCATGTAGACCTCCGCAATTCCGCACAGCGCATTCGCCACCTTTATTTTCTTCTCCTCTAGCACCTCGATGACTTCGGCTTTCTGGAGCTTGCCTTCTAGCTCCCCAACCTCCCTCTTCAGCACCTCTACGCCCTTCTCAAACCATTTCACACTCTCTACCCCACCTTCTTCACAGAGTTGTGCCAACCATAGGAACTTCTCTGCGCCATCTTCCATGCCCTCCTCATCTAGATTTACTGCTGCCAGGAATGCCTCCCTTGCATTGTCGGGTTCGCCCAACTCGACATTTATTTCCCCCAGCAGGTTCAATGCAGGTAACGCAGCTAATGTTGGCTTGGAAGTAGGCTGAAGGAGACCGAGGGCGCGTTTCACATGCACGAGCGCTTCGTCAGGTTGTGAAGTCTGGAGGAAGGCAGCGGCTTGGACGAGAAGTGTTTCAGGCGAGGCCTTAGGTTTCTTAGGGGTGCCATTGGAGGCGCCATTCTTTCCGTGCTTCTTGGACTTCCGTGAGCGGTCTTGCGGCTTCGTTTTCGCCATGATTGTGGGCGGTAATTTTGGCGTTTAGGTCGGGAGATTTAGGGCGATGCTCGTTGAAGTGGTGATGTGCTGGTGGAGGAGGCTCCAAAAATTTCCAGGCCGGAAAATCTCCCTGGCCCGAGCTTGGAGGGGACTTAGCTTAGAACCCCTCCAAGCAGTGGACCTCGAATAAACTACATTCTGCACCGGAAATCTTGTATCATGGGTATTGAAGAGCAGAAAGAGGAGCGAGAGGTGCTCGAATCCATCTTCCCAGACGAAATCACAGGTTCGTAAACTGTGCGATTATAGGGTTTTCCTATTGCTTGCCCGACATTCACCTCCCCAGATGTCTCAGAGACGGAATATCGAGTTTCTATCATCCTTGACGCTGGCGGCGACGAAGAAGAGCCCGAAGCTCGTAAGTCTATGGTCCCTTAACTACCTATAAATGATGCTAATATTCAGCAGCAACAATAATCCTCAATGTCCAGTACCCCGAAGCCTACCCCGACGAAGCTCCCCGACTTGACGTTAGCGCCCCGCCCAATGCCCCAAAATACCCCTTCCTCGACATTCAAGAAGACAAGGCACAGCTGCTTTCCTCCCTACATGACACAATTGAAGAAAACATCGGCATGGCCATGGTCTTCACGTTAGTCAGCACCCTCAAAGACCTAGTCGAGCTCCTAATCCAAGACCGCAAGACCGCACAACAAGCTCTCAAAGAAATCGAGGCACAAAAGATCGAAGAGGAAGAGAACAAGAAATTCCATGGCACGGCTGTGACAAGGGAAAGCTTTTTGGCTTGGAGGGAGAGGTTTCGGATGGAGTTGCAGGAGGAGGAGCAGCGAAGGATAGAAGAGAAAGAGGCTGAGGATAAGAAGAAAAAATTTAAGGAGGAGAAGAGGTTGACAGGGAAGGAGTTGTGGCAACAGGGCTTGGCGGGCAAAGGTGAAGAGGATGAGGGAAAGGATGGTTTGGAGGGGATGGAGAAGTTGAAGATTGAGGCTGTCTCATGACACATATAGTGGATCTACTGGTTCATTAATATTCTCATGGCTACCAAGATGCCACGCTTCACAGGAATTCAGAATGATGATTATGGGAGCAGAGCTCATTAAGATTTCTCCTTTCTCCCCCGACGGCCTCTAACGATCTTCTCGCCTTCCTCAAGCGCTAATGCAGTCTCCTTGTCCACAATTCGCTGCATCTTCCATGCAATAGCCTTATCTCTATTCAAATCCCGCTCATGCGCGCTTGCATTTTCCCTCATAGCCTGCTCTACCTCATATGCCCAAGTGACCTCCCCTTCTTCGCGTCTCCTGTTGCCCTCCCCCTGTAGGACCCCAAAGTGCGTCGAAATGATATCATCCCACCGATCTTCATATTCAGCGATCGGTCGCCAGTAATTCATTAATATCATCTTCTTATCAAATCGCTCGATCTTCTTGTCCAATTTCTGCCTCAAAATCCTGCTTAAACTCAACGGCTGAGGCTTTCCTAGACGTAAGAACGGTATGCCGTTTGCAGAGGCTAATATTGGGACTTTTCGCGGGCCCGGAACATGTGCATATGGACGAACATGGAGGACAGCTCTCTCGGGTGCAAGGCACGCGAGCAGATTCTTGGACGGATGTGGTGGAGGCTGTGGGCGACGTGGAGGGGGAGGGCGTGTCATACCGGGGGGCAAAGTAGATATGAAAGATGTGATGAATGCTATGCTCCCTTCATCGCCGGTTCTGGCGCCATCGAGATGGTCGAGAGTCTGCGTATCCCATTGAGGTTAGCAAAAGAGCAACCGGAGCGCCTGTATTCGCAGAACTAACTTCATAGCCCGCCCTAAAAGCGAGACCTAGCTGATACGGACTCTGTATCTTTCTATTTCTTCGGAATTTGTTGCGAAGGGCATTCTGCAAGGCGTTTCGACACTCATCTGGAAGTGGTGTGCACGAACATCGGGATAGCAGCGCTCGGTACAGGGCAATTGCTTTCGCAGGATGTTAGAAAGGATAGCAGTACGAAGAGTGGTGACTAACCTGCTACCCGGTGCGGAGTTGAGCTTTTAGGATGAAGAAATCGGGGCATGCATGAGGAGTGGGAGAGGTTGGGGGCTCTACTGCAACCCGATTTCTGGAGGATTTTCGCCACAGCCGCTCACGTGACGGACTTTTTTACCGACGCCTTAGGTTTTAAGGCCGTCCTGCAAAGGACCTTGAATATTGCAATGATGGTAACGAAAGAAGTCAATTTCTGAATGTTGGTACTGAGTCAAAGCATCTTCTCTCTAGCTCCTAAAACCTAGACACACCCAAACTCCATACCTATGCACGACATAATGATCAAGAAGGCCAATCGCTGCATACACTCTTCTTCCCCAACACTCCGACCCTTATAGCACCTAGTAACGATAGACATATGGCAATCGTCAATCCGCCTAATATGACGAGCCTTCCGGGGGTTGCGGAAGCTTCTTGTGCTGAGGAAGTGCCATATATCTATAATTCGCATTAGATAAAAACAAAGCGACGCCCCGAGGCGACTTACCGGCGCAACTCAATCAATATCGTTTCCATAGTGAACTCTCGCTTCCATTGAACAAGACATGGCAATTTGCTGGGATCAACCTTCTGTGCGATTAGCCTGGTCTAACGTTGAGCTTATGGATTCTCCCCACCTTTCCGTTCCTCTGATCAACACACGGTAGGTTGATCTTCGATACAAACGATATCTCTGGGGGTACGTCGGGGTAGCTCGGGCCACAGTGGATCTTCAGGCTGTAGATGCGGTTCTCATGGACACTCTGAGCATTGGGTCAGATCGTGTTGCAGGACAGAGGATGAAGGATGCTTACATGTGGTGGGCCAAGAATTGTACCATTCCAATCCGACATCAGGAGGTCGTCTCCATTATCAAGACCATACGAACACGCCTCTGGAAGTGAGTTAGGTCAAACAGAACTCTAATGTTTGAGAAAGGGTCGTCCTACCAGCCCCCAGCCCCTTCTCACCCTTCTCGAGCTCTTCTAGTAAGCGGAAGTTACGCGGAACCTTTGCACCCATTGTGGTGGCTGCTAGGTAAGAGATGAAAGAAGTGAGTTAGGGATATGGGCTGAGCCCCGCTATGTAAAGTTATGGTGGGATTTTTCTTCAGTGGTGCGTGGATGCGGTATTATTTTGGAGTTTTTGTAAACTCCTAGGCTTGGGATGGGGTGTTTAGGAAGAATGAGGGCGTGTGATTGCACAGCACTGGTGAAGGGCGAGGATCGCGGGGGAACTGGCAGGCTGTCACAAAGCCTTGGCAGGCCAGAACAGCAGGCACATCGAGGGGTTAGCTCATCGTCCGGAAAAGGGTTTTACCGACCCGAGTTGTCTAAGCCAGGTTGCCTTCTGACATTGACCTTGACTACAACAACAATTCGAAACTTTCTTGCACCCTCTGTTGTGTGCTACCGCAAAACTGTGCACAGATGCACCCGCCGTTACCTGGGGATAATGACAGCACAGATTCTGGCATCTGAGCTCGGAAATCTTATTCAAGATTCAAAACGCAAGAATACGGAATTAAGAAACGCTGCAGAGAAGTCTCTGCAGGACCTAAAGGCTCTTCCAGTAACTTCCGAAACCCAGTTAACCGGAGGTAAGACGTTCGTTGACCTCCTAGATTGTTGTCGTGCTAACAGTGGGGGAGACCTTTCTCGGCGTCCGCACTTTATTTCACCGTTTCTCATAGCCTGTAGCACTCATAATGCCAAATTTGGTTCTACAGGAGTCTCTTGTCTCCAGAGGCTCACTGTGGCTCGAGCGTTGCCGAGGGAAAGGCTGACAGAAGTGCTCGAAGCATTTAAGGATTCAGTCTCATTGAGTACGTCTACAAGCATCTCTTAGGATTCAGGACTAAACAACATATTAGGTCACGATGTACAGCTCAAAATACTGCAAGCGCTTCCCTCGCTTCTCCAAAATTATTCCTTCGAAATACGCGGCGAGCTTCTCTCAATCACTTTACAGATATGCTCAGCCCTTCAGAATGCAAAGAACTTTGCCGTAAGCAACACAGCTGCAGCTACTCTACAACAGCTCGTTATAGCTGTTTTCGACAGAGTGGTGGCCGAAGATGGTATACAAATCTGCTCTAACTTACTTCACGTTTCATACTAACTGCCATGACAAGAAAAGGCCTTAGAAATCCCAACAATCACGGAAGTTACTGGAGATGCAGGGCCTGTTCCAGTTAGACCCGCTGCTTACGATGCTTATAAGGTCAGAATTATTAACTAGAAACTTACCTTCCTGCTAAGTCCACGTAGGTCTTCAACGATCTCAATCTGATTGTGACCGGGGAAAGGCCATCGTTCATACGGTTCTCCTCCATTCCTGCTACGTCTACCCTCGAGCTTATAGAAGCCATCTTGTCCAATCACGGCAGCATCATCTCTACCCATACCGAGCTGGCTCAGGTTCTTCGAACTTTACTCATGCCTATGATCATCAGGTCTCTCTCCGATAGGCACTCCTTCCCAATCACTCTTCGTACATTCCGTATTCTTTTCCTACTCATCCGCAACCATTCGGCAATTATGCCTTCGGAATGTGAAATCGCCTTGGGCCTGCTCAATCACATGCTAGACCCCGAGGCATCCCCACTTTGGAAGAGAGCACTATGTCTTGAGATTTTCCGTGGATTGTATTCAGAGCCACGCCTCGTACTTCAGATATATGGTCAGTTTGACGAACAGGAAGGAAAAAAATGCATCTTCGGGGACAACCTAGCAGCTTTCGTACGTCTTGCAACTGAGAAGCCGGCCATTATTGGTATCGGCCAGCATTCTACTGTCCCAGCGGCCCGCACCGATGGCAAAGACACGGCTTCTGAGCAAGCAGTCGCGGAAGCTGGAGCAATTGCGGGTGTTATAGGTACGCCGGTATCCGACTCATCTCCCGGTCATCATACAGGAATCAGTACACAATGGAGTACACTAAAAACACCCTGCATGGATCATCTCGATAAAGCGGACCCGCCAACCTTACCGGAGACATATGTCTACAGTCTAGTCCTCACTTGCATAACAAATCTTTCTGAAAGCCTTGCTAAGTTTGTCCTACCCCTGACGGTACACCACGAAAGCAAGAGTAAGAAAAGGAGCAAAACCGAGGATCTACCGAAGGAGGACCTAGAGGCAGTTTCTCCAGGGCCAAGCAATCGACGGCTTTCGAGGACCCAGTCCTATCGAAAAAAAACTGTTCCTGTTAACCCGCTCACTTTAACGGATCATTCTGCACATTTTCTGATTCGCACTACGTCAGCACTTGTTAATGAATGTTGGCCCGCTGTTCTTGCGACTTGCTCAACTTTCCTCAATGCTGCCCTTGACGCAGATTTCTATCGAGCTCTAGTCCGAGCAGTCCAAAAATTTACACAGGTGGCGGGGCTCCTGCGACTATCAACCCCCCGGGATGCTTTTCTCACAACCCTTGGCAAAGCAGCGGTCCCATCGAATCTCGTCCTTGCAAACATGGCATCACCCAAAACACCAACTCCCGAGAATGCCGGAGTATTCACTAACGCAAAGGGCTTACTAAGTGTTGATAGCCTCGTGAGCCAGGCGTCTTCGATGTCCCTCGACAAGAATCGACGACCTTCCCATGAAGCTAGCCTACCAATGCTGGGCCCTCGTAACCTTTTATGTCTTCGAGCATTACTGAACCTTGCAATCGCTTTGGGACCGACTCTCCAATCCGCCTGGTCGATCATTTTTGAGACTTTGCAGATCGCGGACCTAGTCATGGCAATGTCAAACTACCAGAGTGGCGTTCGTACACCAATTGCATCTGGAAACCGTGTCGATACAGAGTCATCGTTTGAGAAGGTCGAAGCGGAAACATCCGCGGTTCAAGCAGCTGCACGAAGGCTATTCGAAAGCACAGTGGACTTTCCAAACGACTCTTTCGTTGAGCTACTGAAAGCCCTGTGCATGCTTCTCCACTCAGAGAGTGACAGTGGTTCACGCACGCCAACTAATCTGGTTCGCCCACCGGCCCTACACCAGCGTCGCATGGGTAGTGTATCTGGTATTTCTCTAAATACTGAGAATAATGCTCGAGATTCAGTCTTCGCGTTGAACAAGATTGGGGAACTCGCAACCCTGAATGAGTCAAGGCTAGCTCAATATGATCCTCCTGAGAGTGGTTGGAATGTCTTCGTTGCTGAGCTCGTCCGGTTTTCTGCAGACGAAAGTAAACCGGCATCAGCAAGATTGCTCGCAGCAGATATATTGTCCCGAACAGTCAGGGAGATAGCGGAATTGTCCATGGTCGACGAACAACGCAATGACATCCAGATCAGAATCCTTTCCGCTCTTCAGACCCAGATATCTGCTATGCACAGCAACGACGACGAAGACGAGACCTACAATGATACTGATATTAGGATTCACCAGATTGCTCTCGAGGCATTGAAAAATGTCTTGGAGCAATGTGGAGAGTCTCTCGTCGCTGGTTGGGACTCGGTCTTCGCTAGCCTTCTAAGTGTATTTATTTCCCAATCCTCCGACATAGTAGAAGACGAATCAGAAGATAATGCTCGGAATGGACACGCTATTCGCTCTGGTCAGATCGAAGTTATTTCACGACAGCTCGCTCGATCAGCATTTGGAACCGTCCAACTCGTCTGCTCGGATTTCCTCGCTGCGGTTCCTGATACCTCACTATCAACTCTTCTTGAGTTGTTACTCAGATTCTCCTCCGCACAGGAAGATCTAAATATGTCACTTACAGTAGGTTTTGGTTATTGCATGACACCGGGTTTCATACTAATTTGTGCAGACGATCACGTTCTTTTGGAACGTTTCTGACTTTCTACATTCACGGGGTAACCTCTCTGCACTACCAATATTGCTCGACAGCGTCGAGAAACAATGCGAAGTGCAAAAAATGGTTCAACGGCATTCTCAGCAAGGGTCAATACCCACACTGTGGCTTCAGGTACTGCTGAACTTGTCAGTGATCACCATAGACAGACGAGCTGAACTTCGTAATTCCGCTGTACAGACCATTCAGAGAATATTCGAAAACTACGCCGACCAGCTATCGTCGCAAGCCTGGATGCTGTGCCTCCGCACCGTCCTTTTCGACATGGTCGATTCTAACCTTTCCGTCCAGACGTCAATCCATAGCGAGCACCGAACGACTGCAGACGAGATGGCTGCCTGGAATGACACTACCAAAACCGTTCTAACTTCCGTCAGCAAGTTGATGTCAACATATATGGACCAGGTTGATCAATCTACAAACCTTGGTGACGCATGGTCAGCTTTGCTAGACTACCTTGAGCGTTTCTTTGACTGTAATTCCCATGCTCTTGGGTCATCAGTATTCTCCACGATTACTACCATATTATCCCGAATTGAAGATTCACAGGCACTGGGAAACGAACCGCTCCTAAAGACAGCAAGCGTTTGGAAAAGCTATTTCCAGCATCGTGAAGCATGGCCCCAGCATCTAGAAGGGAGCCAGGAAGCTTTTGTAGCGTATGCCGAAGCTTTCAAGTCCATCTACCGCCTCGCTCATGGTTCCTTGGATGCCGACATTCCCGAAATGCTGGCTAACCTCGAAACCTGCATCATTGACTCAGACGAAGTGGCATATTCGTCAGACCTCGACCACATGACTCCTTTGCAGACGCAAGTCATGGAGTGCTTGGCTATGGTTCGCTCGGAAACACCAAAGCTGCCTCCGCTCTTGATTGAGTTGCTGAGCCGGCTCGCTACGCTGCCATATAACTCCGTCGCAACTAATCCGGAAAAGCGTAGTCCAACTTTCGTTGCGCTCTCAAAAGCATCAATGAGTCTACTGCAAAGTATTACGATAAAACACATAAACGAAGACCAACTGTATATCACTGGGGCTTTTAGCGTCGCATTGGCTAGTCTCTTGAAGCCAATCCAAGAGAAGTATGTCTGGCAGCGCGAAGGAAAGAGTCCAACACTCTGGCAAAAGTCCACTACCACGGCGCTCGCTATTCTCGAGCCTGGGTTGCCTCAGATTATCAGATTGTCTGATCTGAAAAGTGAGCAGGCTAAAGCAATATGGACTCAGATTATAGGTCTAGCAGGAGCTATCACACGCGCTCAACTAGACTCAAGTAATCCCTCAGCATCCATTGAAAAGGATGAAGCCTTTGATATATCCGCGTTTGCCAAATTGCGCAGGCTGATCACTCTCCCCCTCGGCTCCACAGCTCTATCGGACACCCTCAGACGAACATACACCCGCGACCTATTCACAACCTCCATCATCCACTCTCCCTCCCCAGGTGAGATCACTGACCTTACCAACGCACCTCTAGAACACCTCTACAAAATTCGGTTTGGCCAAACCAAAGACCCAGAACCATCCCTTCGCCCAGAAATGGGATACGAATGCCTCTCAGAACTCATTTCTCTAGTCTTTGTCCACGACAGCTCTCCCAAACGCATTAAACTCGCCCAAGCAGCAGCACCCTACTTCATCCTCCGTGCTGCCCTGCCTCTGCGAATGTATATCGCTGATCAGCCCCTTCGAGGCCGAGGGCCTATGCCTGAGAGCCAGAGACGTGAGCTACTCTTTGTGTTAAGAGAGCTTAGGGACTTGAAGAGTGAACCAGCTGCTATTCCGGATGCTCTGGGCGTGAAGTCAAAGCATAAGAAGCATTTGCATAGGCTGTACCCGTTGCTGGTCAGGGTTGGGATGGTCGCGAGGGCAGACAAGGAGATTTTTGAAGCAGTGGGAGCATTGGTGGAAAGTGTGGGAAAGGAGTTCGGCGTGCTAGATGATTGATTTGTACGGTCATTGGCTTCTGTAGTGGCATGATCGGATGGGGAGTTTGTGGTTTTGTTAGTCCCCTGCGAATTTGCAATGAGCTTGGAATGAAACGAGAGTGCTTGATTCTACATTCGCCTACACGCGTCTGCACGACGCAAGCGTTTTTTAACAGTGGCAAAAATGTGGTCGAAATAAACATGACTCGTTCTGACCGAAAACCGCCGATATCTGTCTCCCTCGGCGATACACAGAATCTTGTATCTCTTAGTTGGTGTAGCTCGGTGGAGAAAGCAGATGTGAGAAGTTTTAACTTTATCTAAGCCTTTGGTCCTTGCCTAAGAACGCTTGTAAACCACACGCAAGCCACAAGGTGCCTAAAGTCCGTTTGCCCTAGCACTCTTTGTTGGAAGCTCCACTAAATGAGCCTGGCAAACGGATGACGGACGGATGGCTTGACTGACTCAGTATCCTTGTCCCACCGCTTTGGCCAGATGGTTTGTTGATGAGATAAGGCTGGCGTCAGATGGGAATTGCATCTGACACTGTTATAAGCTAGGAGGTTTGCCTAATACATTGACGGTATGAGATCGTCAGGGGCTAGGCGTTATGAGTCGTAAATTTCCCAGACGTTTCCACGACGCATTGTTAGGGGGGCGTGCAAGGCGGCGGAGCTAAGGAGATTTTTGATTTTTGGGAGAAGTGTGGTGGGTTAGACGGAGCAAGGAATATCTCGTGCGGGGGCTGGATTGAAGAGCGATTGATGGCACGGATTCAACGAGGCGGCTGTAATTGGGCAACGATAAGTTTAAACCGCAATGGGAATCACCTCAGGGGAGAGAAGGGATATCTCGGAAGGATTTGAAAGAAGATCGCCGATAAAAAATAAAAACATGGCAAGAATCTGATTTAAGACAGGAATCAGTGTCTTCATAATACTCTCCAAAATTTCAGCAAGATGCCTTACGAGACAAAGCATCTATATTATTGTTCTGAAAGATGTGCAAACAAGCTGTAAGGATAGAAACTTGAGAAGAAATTGTTCAATTCTTCTATCTAGAAAGATTTCGCACCAATGTCATTCCAGTGACAGGGTACCCCAAGTTTCGCCAGAAATGCTCTTTGCTGATGTAGTCTATACGAAAGAAATGATGCACAGAGAAGGTCTCTAAGCACCATAGACCCTAAGCGCCTTCTCCAAGTGAGTCTTAGGCTTAGGATCACCAGCAGGGGCGGTGGGCTTCCCGAACACCATCTGACACTTGAGGGCCCACGATGCGGGGACGTCATAGGTCTTGTTGACGTATGGGGTAATTGATGGCTGGTAGTGCTGAGCGTTGCAGCCCAAGCCCTCAGCCTCCAGGGCAGTCCAGACGATGAATTGGTGCATGCCGGAAGAGTGCTCCTCCCACTCAGGATAGGTCTTTGAGAGAGCGGCAAAGCGGGGAGTCAGGTCGTTGTAGGCCTCGGAGTCGTCAAAAAACATACACTATGATAATGTTAGAAAATCTTAAACAGTATAAGACTTGGTGGGGTATGAAATGGGAAAGGAGCCTAGATCCTGCCGCTAATTTTATTTAGTCTAGAAACAATAAAATTATTCAATTTTCTTTATTTGTATTCTGTAACAGGTGCTGATATACCATGATATGGCTCAACAAAAAAACTTGGGGGACCTACAGTGCCGTATGCGCCTTCAAAGCCCTTGACTAAAGTGGGGTATAATTAGTGGATGTTCATAGAGGGGGGACTTGGAGACAAACTTTTTGGGCCAAGAATGCCAATCGCTTGCGGAGTAGCAGCCTCGGTCACCTTGTACGCATTCTCCCAGAGCTTGCTGTGTTCCTCGCCGAAGAGAACAATGCAGCGAGTGCTCCGGACATTGAAGGGTGAAGGGGCGTGTTTCAAAGCATGGTTAACGATCTCGAGGATACGGTCGTTGGAGATAGGCGACTCCTTGGAGAGAGCGTACATAGATCGACGCCCAGCCACGGCAGTGAGAAAGGGAGTTGTAGAAGCCATGTTTGTGTGTTAAGAAACTAGGAAGGTGGCTGGGAAGGTGCGGGGTGGTAAGAGCGTGAGGCAAAGGCTAGTATCTCAGGACTATATCTAAACCAAGATGTGCCACAGGCTAAGAGGTAGGTACGGGAGAGGAGAGACGGTGATTGATAGAGGTAGAAGAGAGTAAACGAAGAGGTACTTGGCTTCTTCTTGTACTTGAGCCGTGCCGCTCAGCCACCCTGCCTGAAAGCTTACCGCCTGAGAGAGAGGAATGTAGTTCCTGGAAGATCGGTTAGCGAAACCCCCGACCATGAATCTCCGGGGCCGAAAAAAGCTTGATAGCCCAGCCAGCAGGAACAACGCGATCTAACGGTGCAACCAGATGCCGGATATGGCTCCTGAAAGGTCGGTGAAGCGGCGAATGCGGTGCCTAATTGATGCCGATAGCTACCTCGCAAGAGTGTCGGGAGCAATTCCTGTGCCGAGGGAGAACAGGGCTGCAGATGCCTTGGTGTGGGAGTTGGACGGTGCCGCCTCGGCGCCAAGCAAGCTTGAAAGGAAGCAAAGCCTTGTTTGAACTTGGCTTTGGCCGAGCTAACATTCATCAGGCATGCGGAGCGAGTCGCCCTCCGAAGCCGCCGTTTCTTCGCGCACCGTTACAACTGTGAAGCCTTGCACACGATAGAGCATTGGCGGAGGGCTTTTGCGCCCATCGAATCCACCGTTTCAGGCCAAGGCACAATTCAGACTGTGCAACGTACCAGTGGCAGATCCGGACTGCACTGTGCTCTCTGACGACGCCGCTCCCATGACGGCAAGGTGCTTACTGGCTTCCTTCTGCCAGTTGCCGTTTCATCGTGCTATCTTTGGAGGGCTGAGGAGGGAAAAGACATCTTGGTCGTTGATTCACAAACAGGATTCGACTCAGGCTTCCCAACACAACATACAAGCTACCGTCAGCGAATCAGAGCTACGGAGACGCTCGGATCACGTGTAAGGCGGTTCAGCTCGGGAAGACTATTATCCGTGGGGCGGTTATTCTTAGGATTAGCCTGGCTAAGACGCTACGCTCCCTTTGGGTCATGATCGACGCGACCCCAGATGCCCTGTACTTTCTGGCTTCCACCCCTCATCCTCGCCACTCGAGAGCTCCAACCGCAGATACGGACTTGGCCTTCAACCGTATGACCCGTACTCGTCTCATTTCGTCTATCATTGCCCTTTCCATCGCCAGTTTAGCCAGCTGAGTATCTGTCTCAATACACCAATGGCTCGTGTTTTCGTGGTTACCAAAGAAACGCATCCCAACGCCCGAGGTGCAATGAATCTGAGGGGTAGTCCCCAGGAACGGTGGCTCTGGAAATACAGTGAGCATATCTGCTGCCAATGGAATCTACTAGCGTCCTCAGTGTTATCAGCACACACCGCCTGCCCAGTGTCACGACTTTTTAGCTTTAGAGATGAACTGTGCCGACCGAGTGATGAGGCACATATGCAGACACAACGGGATATGCTTGCTGCTGCACGCCAGCAGACCGGATTGCCCGCATTCACGATCTATCTTCCCTGTCTTGCTCTGGTACTTGCTGCAGCTGCAGATTTTACCGCGCCGGCTATGTCATCTGTACGATCCTGGTTCGTCGTTTCAGTGCTTCAATGTCCGCCGGTTGGACTTGTTGTTAGCATAAAAATGAGTTTCGGTTGACGAGACGAAAATCGCGATTTTACCTCAGCCCCCTGATATCTCTAGCTAGATAACGTGCTGAGACATTGTCCCTGTCTATGGTTGGACCTATGAGGTAAGCCAGCCTGGGACCGCACATGTGCTTGCGTGCTGTTACAGCCACCCGCAGATTGAAGATGCTCTCTACGTCTTGCAAACTTCCCGAGGACTGGTACGAGCTTGAAGCTGCGGACGCGAGACACGCGACGGCCCTTCTCTGTTGTGGACCGTTGGCATCGGCCATTGGTCCCTGTAAGCTGAGCTTATTTTCATTGCTGTGCAGTAGGAGCGGCATCTGCAGCTCTCCATCAACGTGATGGAGACATGCTTCCTGGATCCCGGAAGCTCCCAGGTTCCAAATAAAACTCTCCAAGCTATATATTCATATCATGCTTCTCCCCCTATGAATATCTACCACATCCTGAGCCACTAATCTTCTCGAAACTTCCATTCGTCCCAACCTAGTACCCATTCAGCCCTACCAACAGCGGTTCAGTAAGACAATCTATTCCCTTCTTAGGCAGTCACATTTTGTCAACCCGCACCGAGACCTTCAACGAACCTCGATCCTTCTACCTCCACACCACGCTACCTTTACCACACGATGGACTCGTACAACCCAGATATGGAGATCGACTCTGTGGAGACCCAGCTTCCAGTAACCCGGCCAGCACCATCACGAAGGAACACCGACAAGCCTCCGAAGCTTCGGTCCTCTTGCGATATCTGTGCTAATGCCAAAGTCAAATGCGATAGAGAACGTCCGGTCTGCCAGCGCTGCATAAATTCTGGCATGAGATGCAACTATAGTGTGTCTCGACGCATGGGAAAGCCACCACGAAAGGACGCCAATGGGAACCCAATGCCTAAGAAGTCGGACGCTAAGAACGCTGAGCGAAGGTCAAGCACTCTATCCACCCCAGAGCGTGATTCGAAACAATCTCTTCTCGACGAGCAGCAACTAGGCGAAATTCCAGATCCTCTTCAGGACACGGCTTTCGAAAATTCCTTACTTAATTTCGACCACACACCCGCTTTGCCTTGGCATGATCTTAATTTCATGTCTGATCCTAATAACTTTGGCTCCAATGACAGTTTTCTGTCCTCGTCTGCCCTTCTGGCCCTGGAAAGTTCCATGAACTTTATGGATAGTTGGGGCTCTGTCGACCAAGGCAATGACCTTACTCGCGTCTCCAGTTCCTCCGAGACGTTTTCCGATGCCGAACTTAAAGGTTTTACCTACCCGGCCGAACCCTCGCCATCACCATCTCCATCAACGACCCGAGGCCTAGGCCAAGCTCGATATCCACATCATCCACAACATCCTGTTCACGGAAGGAAAGAATCTTGTAGTAACCTGGCTAGCACCACGCTTCAGAGTCTACATCTCCCGCAAAACTTCTGTCAATCCAACCCAACTAGTGCGCCAAGTGGGCCAACTCCAGCGTCAATTGACCAGGTCCTTGCAACCAACAGAAAAGCTATTCAAGTATTCAACCAATTGCTCCAATGTCCTTGCTCCAGCAACTCAGGACTCGTTCTAGCCCTTTCCCTTATCATTCTGAAGATACTCTCTTGCTACAGCGCCATTGGTCGAAGCACAACCTCCCGTACTACATCGACGGGATCTGTAATGTCGGACCCCACGTCCGGCACGAGCACGCCATGGGAAGATCGGGAAATGGTTATGGATATACCCATTTCGATGGGGGCCTATCAAATCGACGCAGAGGATGAGCAGCACTTGAAGCTGCAACTTGTTATCAATGAGCTTCGGAAAGTGTCAAAGTTGATTGATGCGTTTGCGGGCCGATATTGCAGGGGAGCGCCCGGTGGCGACGGCATCTATGGCGCACTAGAAAAATTCCTGAAAGCGGAGCTCAAGACAGCATCCAAAGAACTCAACACTGCATTACGGAACAGTGAGGACATGTGAATACTTGCAAATGGGGAAGGAATTTGGGTATGTCGGGTTAGATTTCATTCGTTATCTTGCAAGGCGTTTATTGGTTTCGTTGGGGCTTTAGACTGTACATATACGATTCTTACGATCTTTTTCACACCCTTTTTAATTTGGTGGCTGTCTGCATAGTGTCTCTAGATTTGATTCGCACCTTTTAGACAGATATCCTTAGTTTCTAGTCACAACTTAAAAGTACATTGCAGCGCCGAAGTTTTACTCCCGTGCCTATCTAAAGTGTATTGGCTCTTGTTGCTACAACTGGGGAGTCTGTCCAGTAGTTGCAGGTTTCCTCCATAAATCGGACCGTGATGATGCATTATTTTCTCCCTTGGCTGCCGTAAGACGCAGCTCGACGTTTTGATCTGCAATCCAAAAAGTTGCAATGACATCACACTAGTCCGTTGCTATGATTAGTTTACTGATCCCGACGGAACATGAAGAGAACATGTTGAGATGCCAAATCTAGCGATTACCCTACACTTTCGGTTGGTACAGATTCATGAAATTCCTCAATCTAGAATTTTCCCTCGTCCTTCAAGGCGGTCGCGTCAAGCTTTACCTAAGGCGTTCCAAGTCTAACGGAGGTCTTGGATGTAGGGCTTATGTTGGCATGATGTTGCGTCCGGAGGATGAATGTAACCGCAGATCTTCATTTAAGCACCCCAAATCCCTCTTACGTTCTCAGGTACCGTTTGTGGGAAGCCTTAGCTGATGAATTGACTTCTCACGTGTGATGACAGCGCCTGGGTGTTTACGGTGCTTTTGGATGCTCATGCCCATACTCATCCCTCCGTTTTATCAGGAGTCCGTGGTTTGTTTTCGGATGGCGCTATCTCGGAATCTGATCCGCCAGAGGTGGCGCAGAATGCAGAATGTAGCTTTCGCTAAGTGGGTTGAGGCTAACTTAAAACGGGTACTCTCGTGCTCATGGACGTCCTTCGATGCTCTAAATTTCATCTCTGTAGACGACTTTCTATCTTAATGCCAAGGTGTTATCATACGCCTTCAGTTATTCAAGCTTGGGTGCACGTTCTTACTTACTACCCCCAAGATTCGGCCCGCTGACGTTTCCGCGTCTGCGGACGACCGACCGTTTGCGTCGGTCGGTCACCGAGAATCGACCGCTTACCATTGGTGTTTCCTCAAACTTCCGTATCTGCGTGCATCCGTACGCAAGCTCAAGTGGTCTTTGCTATCTTCAGCCTCCCATGGGCCCCTCGTCCTTGCTTTCTACACTGCTCTAGCCAGGACAAGAAGGCGAAAAGGCAACTCTTATTCCTAAAGCTTGGTTCAAAGTAAGCATCTGAGGCAGATCTACCAAGCTTCGGATCCCAGCGCCTGGAGAACCTACAACTTGGATGATGTGTAGGGATCTGCTGACGATATCGTTTCTTAGATGTTCTTGCGTCCAGAGACGCATGTTTGACCCTCCAAGTGTTGTGTTATGGCCAACGATGCCCGCCCGTCCTGTCCTAGCAATTGACATGCATGACTGTCCATCCCATCTCATGCATCCCAATCTGATGGATCAAGTGTGTCTTCCCACGGTTGCCGAGTTTGTCAAGAATGTCAAGCTGTCAACCCAGAAGCTTCGTGTCTTCGAGAAGCGACCAAGCTTACGGCCAGTGCGTGAGACAGGGTCAGGTACCAGGTAAGACAAGACCCCACAAACCCACGTATGCTCCAGACGATGCAGACCTGGCTACGCCATCCTCGAGCATTGTTTGCAAATTAAAAAACAAAAAAAAGTGGCCATCCCTGCAGATTTTGAAAGTTTCCAGAATTCCACCGTGTTCGGTATCGTACCCCATCATCGTAGTTCCTTGAAAAAGTCCGTTCTTTTGCACCTCTGAGAACTCCCACAGTACGTTTCGTAAAACGCTTATCTATTTTCTCGTATCCTCTTCGCTTTCCTGCAAGATTGATTCTAGTCCGTTCCGTATCAGATGCAATCCAACAAGCCCTCGGTCCACCGTGCGGCCTCGATCGGCAGGACGAGCAGGGCTTTGCCACGCGACAGACGAGAAGACGGCCCGTTCTCCAAGCCATCGTCAATCTCAGCAGCTTTGCTCTTTATTGGAAGTCAATTCGCATCCCGAACATCTTCTCGAGCCTCAATATTGAGGTCGGCCCGGCATTGCGGTCCTTTTACCTGACGCCCGTCGGGACAGGCTTCACGCAGCTTCAGAAGCACATGAGAGGCGGCTTGAGTGCAGACAAATCTGTGTCACTGTGTCGCGTATTGTAGCCGCCTGAAGTGGAGGCGCGGCACTTTCCAAATTGCCTGCATGATAGGTTCCGATGTTAATTAAATGCACCCTTTCGAAAGAGGTATCGGCTGCGATTCACATGGAAGTCTACCTGGAGAACTTCGCCGAGGTGCATGCATGGATTCCAGCAATTTTCAAGAACCGGGTATCGCAGAACTCCCCCCCCGAAGTTATCAAGCGTTCTCAGTTCTCCGAGCCCTTCAGCCACGTGCACATATCGCCTATACATCTTGGCTACTTAGACATCTTGGCAACTAGTCCTGGACCTAAAAGATGGAAGCGGTCTTTGATCACGTGTTAACAATCCCCTCACCTTGATGTCTTTCCTGGAGTATCTCAGAGGATTTTGAAGCCGCTGGAACACTAACACGTCGGGCCCTCTAGATAAGCAGTATTTCAATCTTTTCAACTAATTCTGACTGTCTACTCGTTATTCACATGTACTTGGAGAATGAGAACGAGGCAAGATATGATTAAAACAGTGGCACACGCGGAGTCTTCTAGAGACAGTACATGCAGTACTTGGCCTGTAGTTGGCTTAAAACACAAAGAAGTGGAGGCTGGCCCAAATGTACGAAACGGAAAGGAGAAGTTACCATCCTCAAAATTCGCTCAGCAACTCTCGACATCATTCGTTCATGCAAGTTTATTTCACTACATTTCTTGGAATGAGTTGGGTACTCACAATTCTCTTCTTTAATATATACAAGAAGTCTTGGATCATCGAAAACTTTCTTCCTAAGTATCTAAAACAGCACCAAAACTCAAGTTTCGTCCGAAATTCCCCCTCTACGCCTAGTCATCAACGCTCGGCCCCGAGCCAACCCAAACCCCTTCAAAGGACAAAGAATTGCCGAATACGCCGTCTATCCCATAACACATCATTACAAGCATGAATCTAGGAGCGTAAATACACGTCCGCTAAAGAACCTACCGGACAATTTCCCTTTCTACACCTTATATCCTATCTAACGGCCCTGTAGGAGCAATCGGTTTACTGATACTGTATCCTTGGACTCCAGTGACCTGTGGCATGTGCATTTGCACCTGCATCTGCGGTTGTGGCAGCGGGTAAGGCGGCCGTGGTGGCGGGGGAGGGTTGGATGGAAACTTTGTTAGTCTGTTGGTCGAGCCGCCACTGCTCGAAACGGCTCCTCCATCTCCACGTGGAGCTGCAGCTAGGCTCTGGGTATCTCCACCTCTACCCGGTACGCCTGGTCCTCCGGGACCCCCGAGCTTCTTGACCGGTGGTATCTTCCACTCTACACCCAGCGCGCCAAGCACAGCAAGGCAACTGAGCACCACGGAGATGTGGAACGTCGTCGTCAGTGCCTTGCTGTACGCATCTTTGACCGCTCCAAGTTGAGCGGGGTCATGTAATGCGCCAGTAAGCCCACTAGCGCCCGCTTGGAGCACAGTATGTGGATTTAGGTTCGGGATCTGCGCTAAGTAGGCTTTAAGCTTGTTGTTGAAGACAGCAGACCCCACTGAGATGAAAGTAGCACCGCCAAACAACTTGATGCCGCTCATAAGCGCCGTGCCGATAGGTATATCCTTTGTCTCCATCCAAGCTTGTGCAATGAGCAAAGGCTGTTGCCAGCCAAAACCTTGCCCGATGCCAAACAAGGCTTGGTAACCAATCCACCTGGGTGAATTCGTCTCAGGATTCCACATACTAATAAGCCCGCAGCCTATTGTCGCTAGAATAGCAGAACCAATCATATACGCCGAATGATACTTGACGAACTTATGCGTATGTCCCGCGATCGTCATGCCAATCGTCAAGCCCAGCAACGTCGGTAGCGTTTGAATTCCGCTCTTGAGGGGACTTGAGTCTTTGATGGCTTGAAAGTAGATACTGGTGAAGTAAAGCAGGATGAAAAAACTGCCGCCCATGCAGTAGCAGCTGAATGCTGCCGTCCAGATATTCCGCTGCTTGATGATTCGCGCGGGAATGGTGCCGGACTCGCCTTTCCAGTATTGGATCCCGACCCAGACTATGATGCCGATGGCGAAGAAGAAGAGAAGGACGACAATGCGTTGGTCAGTCCAAGGATATTTTTCACCTCCCCACTCGAGGGCAATGAACAAGGAGGTTAACGTCCCGATGAAGACTAGCGTGCCATGCCAGTCAAGGCGCTTGATTTTCTCTTTACGCGGCAAATTGCGGAGTTGGGCATTTTGAGCGGGTTGGCGTAGGAAGAAAAGTATGCCAACTAAAGCGACCGCACCGAGTGGAAGATTGATGAAGAAACACCATCTCCAACTAACTCTATCGCTAAACGCGCCGCCAACTAGTGGTCCTACGACGCTAGATATGCCGTACATGCTTCCTAGCAGCGCACTGTATTTCGGCCGGCTCGCTGGTGGTGTCGTGAAGGCAATTATGATAAAACTTCCTGCGTAGATACCTGCAGAGCCTAGACCAGCAACTGCGCGGCCTACTATGAGAACGATGGACGAGGTCGCGACACCGCAAATCAGAGATCCGATCTCGAAGATGGTGATGGCTATCAAGTATCCGTATTTGAGATTGTAGAAAGTGTAGATACGGCCCCAAATTAGTTGACAGGCGCAGGTTGTGAGGAAGTAGCCGGAGCCGTACCAGCCGACGTCGGGAAGGGAGTGGAATTGACGGACAATCTTGGGGATAGCAGTGGAGATGATGGTTGTGTCCTATCAAACAGAGCATTAGAACATCATCATGGAAACTTCGAAGGGGAGAACTTACCAAGGCCTGTAGGAACACAGCCGTACAAATACACACAACTAGAATCACCAAACGTGGCCCTGTTGGGAGATTTTGGGCCGCTGGAGGTACAGGAGGCTTTTGTTCTTCTACCTGCCGCCCTGTTTTGCGCTCTTCTCCCATGTTCATCAGCTCGAGGGTCGATTGACTGCTTCGTCCCATGGTAGTTAGATCATCTGGATCCTTCCATGACTCGGCAATCAGCTTCTCGAGATTGTCTCTTTCCTGCTGGATGATAGCATCATCGGCGACAGTGAATAAGCCATCGACAGGAGGGAGAGCAATTGATTTGCGGAGTGACTCGCGGAAAGACGAGCGTGTCCTTGTTCGTCGAGTAGGAGAGCGGAATGAGAGACTTTGCGGCCGAACAATGCTTAGACGCCTAGAAATCGAGCGTGGCCGCCTAGATGAAGTTTGTGTCAAAGGCGGAAAGTCCTTGACCTCATCTTCATCCTCAGAGCCCGGGAGGATGGGCTCGGCGTCCTCATACCCCTCTTTCAGGGCCTTCGGGGGTGTGACAGAGCGGTCTCGCCGACGAGCTGCAGCGCTGGCATGACTGCCGAAGTATGCAGGTTCAAACACTGCCGGTAGTACAGCGCTTGGCGATTCTGGTTCTTCTTGGATTCGTGGAGGAGTTGAAGGCTGGGCAGAGTATGACTGCGAGTTCTCAATTCGCCGCCGGATGCGCTCCCGTTGCTGCTCGCGGGCGAGTTTGCGAGCGCTTTCTTGCTCTTCTTGTTGCCGTATGCGGAGCGCCATTTCCTCGCGTAGCTCCTGTTCTCTTCTGCTGACTGCTGTTCCTGTGGCCTGAGCCACAAGGGCATTGATGTGATTCCATTGCCGCAACGTAAAACCTCCCTCTAGAAATGGTTCTGGAGGAATAGTGTCAGGCATTGGGGGAGACGGAAGCTGGCGTTCTTGAACTAGAGACGGCTCTTGAACTGGGGAGGGAGGAGAATGGTCCCGGTAAGGATTTCTAGAGCTGAATGTGCTTCTCCGAGAAATTGGCGGCGAGATTGAATCGAAGCGTTCCCCTCTGCCAGGGGAAGAGCTAGGAGAATGGTGCTCCTCGCTTCTTAGTGGTGGTGTTACCGGGGAATCGCGATTTGGATTCCGCGGTGGGACTGCAGAAGGAAGAAACAGCTCGGACGGTTGTCTTCCACTGAACGTGCGGCCTCGACGACGAGTTGGAGGTCCGTGACCGCATTGGGCTGGAGAATCTGAATTGGAGCGTTGGTGATGTCCAAATGCCCCTCGAAGATTGGGAGGACTTGATGGTCCTCCTTGTGACATCTTGTCACTTTGGAGAGCTCACCAACGAGACAATGAGGTCTGGGGTAGTAATATTAGATTTGTAAATGAGGATGCCAAGAAGGGTATATATTGGTTTAGTTTAGGAGACCGAAAGTTTACGAAGGAGACAATCGATAAGGCATCAATACGTCTAGACAAGATAACTACGCAAGCAAGAGAAAGATCTATAGAGGACTGCGAGGCTCAACAGGCCCGAAGCATACCATGTTTGCCACGTGTGTGGCCCTAGCTTCCAGCCACTTAATTCAGTAAGGCTACTTCCAGTTCCTAGTCAAGACATATTGCACAAAACCCGAACAACGGGAACTTCGATGAATGCACCTTTGGATCCAGGGAACTTCTGCCTAAGTTTCAGATACGAATGTAAAAGAAACGCTGTCATTGGGGAGCTGAGGTCGGTAGTAGCACCGCCACTAACGTTAGTGATGGTAGAAGAGTCGGTTTCCGAATCGTCTTCGACAAAGATTTGGATGTGGCTTGCGAAATCGGACCTCGAATACATCCAGTAAAAATACGACAGTTCTGCCAGGAACGTGCACTAGCACTAAGACTCGTATTGAGTTGGATACTGCGCGTGTATGACGCTATGCAGATGGTAGATGCAGGAAGCAGGAAGTAGGAAGCAGGAAGAAGGGAGATCCGCAAAGAATACGAGCGCAAGAATATTTCATTCCCCGTGCCGTCGTTGCTTCTCCTGATCAACGAGATGCATTAAGCAACCAGAATGGAGGGAGTACAGGGAGGTTGTGTTACTAGGTAAGGGTATGCAGATATGAAAAATGCATCAGGTTCCTGTCAGACGTGCAGATTGATCAACAAGGGACAATGAATCGGGGAGACGTGGAAGGAGATCGGGGTTCGAGAGCAGCCGCACCACGTGGGATCTTTTCTCAGCTCAACACTAACCGGTTTGGGAATTCGGTTACTAGCCAATGAGGCGAGAGTACAGTGGTGAATGCTCTTCTCTTAGGGGCTCCCGGTGACGGTCACTCCGTCTCCCAAACTTGAGCAAACTGATTTGAGGCCGCCTGAATAGTGTAACGTATCGCACGGCAACGAGAGCCAACTAAAATAGTTACGGTGGATTCTCACTGACGCCGAGTTCAGTTATTCGTTTTCGCGGGCATAGTTATGTTCCAAACAGCTTGACCGACCATTTCGAGTTCCACAAAAAAGTTTGGTAGTACCTGCAAGGCATTCTCACAGTGTTACGTGATGATATGACAATTTTCGTGAGTTGAAGTGCCAATGGTACTCTGACGATGCTGTGCGAGACATACTTTGAAAATACGAAGGTCCGTAGGGATCCATGGCAATACTTAATGATACATACTGTATTGAGGGGTATATTTATGAAGAATTTGCTTGCTTGTTGAGCGTCCGGCTGCTGACCAACTCAAGAAGCCAGTTTAGTGTTGAGCCGAATCAGATATACTTACGGTGAGAGCATTCATCCGAGGCAGTCACTTAAAAAGACATTTTGCGGCCCAAGCAGCTTCTAGGATGTTCCGTTAAAGGTACCAACATGTAAGAGCTTTAAGCATGCCGGGAATCTCAGTTTTATTGTCGTTAACTTAAGATATTGGTGCATTATGACGACTCTTGATGCACAAACAGAAATAGAATGCCTGAGGAATATATCCATATTCAATCAAATATATACATAGAACCAATATTACCATGAAATGCAACTCCGTTTAGACATCTATGTAGGTGAAATAATTCCAGAACTATGAACAACACTTTTCTCACCTGAGAAACAAACTATACACTTATTTACACACCACTGTCGATCTGCTCCACAGTATGGTCAGCTGTGTAAGCATTCCAGGGATCACACGTCTGCTTCAAAATGCCCGGGATTTGACTTTGGTTTATTTTCTCGGGGTGCTCCATGAAGTTGACATACATGCCCATGCTCAAGTGCCAGGCTATGTGGCAGTGAAATGGCTAAATGAAGTATTAGCGAGGTTCACATTCGACAGGGCGAAGAATTAGCTTACCCAAACTCCCGGGTTATCAGCATTATATTGCATCACCATCCAACCATGAGGTCGAAGGTTATGGGTGTCACGGCGTTGAGGGTTTGATGGATTAACAATCGTCGTGCCATCCCACTTGTCATTGCCGTCATAGAGAACATACATGTCGTGACCGTGGATGTGCATCGGATGAGGTCCGGAGCTGTTGTTCCAGATTACCACTCGAATGCTCGAGTTCGAACCAAAGTTGAAAACGTTCCACTCGGGATGGCTCGGATAGCTATAATTCTGCTGATAAGCTAACCCAATGAGTGGGTTATTATAGTTCGCCATAAAGGGAGAGTCGTTCATTGTGTACAGCTGATGGCCGGTGCTGTTTACAATGGTATTGACCGTGATCTGCACAGTGACACTAGGATCAGGGACCTTTTCAGCGTAGTATGGTATGGATGACTCGAGCGGATCGTTCTTGCAGGTGCCGTCATCGACTGGAGCAGGATAGGCCGTCGTCGCGGGAATCACGTTGGTCGGCGCACCGTCTAGTAATACGATAGCGCGAGCCGTAGGGTTGGTTGCGCGTTGACAGAACTTCCCGGATTGCAGTGTCCGCATCCATATCGCTTTGGTACCATTTACTGCCTTTGGGGTAAAGAGAACGTCGCTCCTTTGACCGACGCCTAGAGTGACAATTGTAGTATTATAAGGAACAATATCAGTCAAGTCGACTGAGACAACCTGTAGGGTTTGGCCGTCGATACTGAAGTACTCCATACCAGCAGCCCCGGCGTTGATGAGGCGCAGCTTGTAGGTTTTACCGGTCTTGAACTGGAACTTTGCGTAGGAAGCGTTACTGCAGGGTGTGTTATCCTTCACCTGGCTGCAGTTGAACGGCATACGAGCGTTAATCAGAGTATTGTCTGATGGGTTTGCCCACAGCGTTGAGTTGTTACTCATGACATTCTTAACGATCTCGTAGTAGTCCTTGTGGAACCAATCTGTTAGCATAACCGGGCCGACGTCCTCGTCATAGTCAACGTGAGATGGGCCGTAGACTATCAACGGGCCGAAGAGACCGCCTGCAGCTTGCGCCGAGTAATGTGAGTGGTACCAGGACGTTCCGAAGACGCCAGCTTGAAACTTGTAGGTGAAGCTACTGCCAGGTGCGATAGGGCACTGAGAGACACTAGGAACTCCGTCGTAGAACGCACTTCCGTTCTGGAAGAGGCCATGCCAATGGAGAGCCGTGCCTTCGAATGGACCAGTGATGTTGTTGGTAACACGAACTTGGATATTATCACCCCTTTCAAATCGTTATATATATAGCTTCTTCGAACGTCTGGAAGAATACACACCAGTTTGCCTCAATCGTTGGACCTGGGAATTGGCCGTTGATAAGAATGCCAGAAGTCTTCAAATAGCCATCAGGGGCAAGTTCACCACGGCTAATCGTAAAGTCGTAGTATCTTGTCACACCAGTTGTAGGAGGTATTCTCGGATCGACTTTCTTGGGATCAATATTGCCCCAGGGTGTGCCACCAGGAAGTGGCTGAGTACTGTCAGTACTAGAGTATTGGATCTCCTCCAGCGGGAGACTTACATTGTTAGTAAGGAATTTGGGGAGCTTCGTGGCCTTGAGAGTACCCCAATGGAATGTTCTATATTGCGTTAGCCATTTTACTCATTTGTAGGTAGCATGACACTCATACCGGTCGTATGCTTCCTTAACTCTATGTGCATCCACACAGGTAGTGGCTAGGGCCCCTGCTACAAGGGTCACGAGTCCCTTCATAATGAACATAGAAAAGATGAGATAATGAATTGGTTATCTGCTCAATGGAGAGGAAATCTGCTCGAACCTGCTCTTATGCTCTCAGTTTCCTCGAACCATTTCCAATATATACCTACCTCTGTCGCACAGCGACTTGGAGCCTAATCACTTCATCACCGAGAACCCATGGCGAAGCCTTCAGTATCGCTTTCCGGGTGCAAATCTTGAATCACAATTGAATGAGATGGGTTTCCTAATTGGTAATGGTTCAATGGTTCAGGGTTTCGACCTGGGTGTTCGGAAAGCGAGTTCCCGGATTTCGGGATTAGTTACTCAGGAACATCACACCAAACCACTTTTTGACAGCCGCATCAATTGAATACAAGCCTTTTAGTCAGGGCAGCCTCGTGGCAACCCGGGAACTATAGGACTGGGAGCCTATGGATCCGATTTTTCGTGGTACTGCGTGGAAAGCTTGAGAAGTGGAGTCGGAGGTGAGAATAGGCATACATCGATAATTAAACAATGCGTGAGAGCTGCCGCATTGGGTTCCAGATGCAACCCTCATGAAAACTCTTACAACGGGTGTGAGTAATGAGGTTGAAGAGGTCGGATTTCGCGACCCAAAATTGCGAATATCTACTCTAACCTAATTTGGCTAGAGCGCAACTGAACCACTACTCCATGTTGGCACATAATGACGGAACATAGTAGCGTGTGAAGTGGTAAGATATGGGACTGTATCCTACTGCTGCTCTTCGTTGGTCCAGAATTTCCGCGTCAAGCGCATTGTTTCAAAGCAATTAGGAGAGTTGACTAACTGTGTGATAGATGCTGCAATCACTCCATCCTCTTGCTGCTATCTCCTGCTGACAATTTCCTCTTTGTCACACCTCTTAGTCTCTTCGAACCAAAAGGAATATCTATGGATGTTTACACTCTTAGTCCTACCGCATCCCTTGCGCACTATAGATATCGCAATCATGCTGCCCTCCCTCTTATTACCTAACGTGGGAACTTGGTAGAGGTAATTTAGGACATGTATCTGCATCCTATGGACGTCCTATTTGATCATAGCGAGAGATTTCATTGATTAGCCTCTCCCTATTGATGTTTCACGGCAGATGCGGATGAGCTGTAAAAACCAGCCTTTGATATACGCCAGAGGAATCCGCAGTAGTCCCCTATATTCCGTAGCCACTAAGTCCTACCTTATGTCCATTATAGCCACCTTGAGCTGTTAAATACCCCACTTCAAGGCCGACGCGATATTCAAGAATGCTAGGGGAATATATGATGAGAAATGAATCAATTCACTACCCGAATTAACATTAGTGCAACTTGAACATCAACCATCTAGACAACCTTTGGTTCAGCCTCAACATCGCAAAATTCCCCTATTGGGGCCAGATGCCGTTCGGCCTTTCCAAAACTTTTCAAATACGTTAATTTCATCATCTTCTACTAGCTCTCCCGATTGGTGGAAACCTTGAAGTACCGCCGGGAGAATGACCTTGCGAGATCACCAGTCCCGTCCAGTCCTCCACCATCATTTACTCCGCGATGCTCTCTGCATATGCGGAAGATTTACGCCTTCGGGAGGCGTATTCTTGGAAAATCTTGTCCCTCATCCTGACCAGTCAGTCACGAGCAATGATGATCTGATCTTCACACGGACATAGGTGAGGAATAGTAGCGTGCGCCGCACCCGGATCCGCGACGCCACGAGAAAACACTCACAGTGCTAACTCTTTTCCCAGTATCAATAATTTAACTATACCTGCACTCCTCTTTTGAAGGCTGAGCCGGTGGTATGCTTGTCCGTCGGGAGATGCATTTCCCTCGGTGTCATGTCGGGTGAAAGAGAGCGAAAGTTTGTCGAGCACAGGGACGTTGCGGTATGGGGAGCTACAGTTCCATATAAAACTGACTACTAAGCTCCGGTGGTGAATCTTGCGATTTCCTTAATTGAAGGTTGTAATTGATATTCAACTCTCAAGATGCTCCTACTTGTCGTGGGCTTGTCTGCTCTAGCAGCTGTGTCTGCTTTGGATGTCAAGGTTGCAAACACTGGAGGGAATGAAACTTCTGGGCTTCAATATGGAATCATGTTCGAAGTGAGTTGTTTCGTATGTTAATTGAATCCAGAAAACTGATTTGTGCTTGGGATATTAACCATTCGGGCGATGGAGGGATCTACGCAGAACTAATTCGCAATCAGTGTGTCCAACCGTTAGTACACCTAATAGTACAGTACTGCAGTACACTGATTTTGGTCACGTACGTACGTACAGGGCATCTACTCAGTATACTGTACTATACATGAGGCTGCTGTACTAACCGTTTACGGTAGTTATATAGGATTTTTGGTGGTTTTGGGCGGTTGAAGGCAGGTTGCTGAGGGCCAGGGGGCTCGTGTTCGGAGATTAATGCGGAGAATGCCGTTATTGCCTGTTTTGTTAGCAATCTTCTAACAAATTTAGCAACTATGCCATCTACGTTATTCTTTTGCCCATTATGATGTCCCAATTCCTATCCCAATCAACGACGCGGTCGACAATAGAGGCTCTTTAACTGCAGAAGAATTAGTTACGTAACAACGCTGTTACTAGTGAGCTGACTGAGCTTACAGAGTACATTAAAACAGTGAGATTAACAACAGTAGATCTCACAAGGGGTATCACAACTTCCTAATTGGGTATAGTCTTTAGCTTCAGCGCAATTACTTCATAATACTTCAATATACTTCAGTTACTGTATCCTAACCGTACACTGACGTCATCTCCTCCGTACAGTTAGTTAGTAACAGCCTCCTCTTCCGTAACTGTACTATACAGCCTCCAAAAGGCTCCGTAACTAACGGTTGGACACACTGTTCGCAATCGTGCATTCCAAGGCAGCACTGTGCACCCGTCGGTCATTGAGCCTTGGAAAGCAGTCGGTAGTGCTCAACTAAGCCTGCAATCCCTCTCTCAGCCACTCTCTTCAGCGCTTCCCACCTCTTTAAACGTTGCTGCCTCTAGCGGTCAGGTGGGAATATCGAACACCGGTTATTGGGGAATCGAAGTCAAGGCCCAGAAATACACTGGATCGTTCTGGGTCAAGGGAACCTATGGGGGACCTTTCACAGCCTCATTGTCGAACTACCTTTCGAACGAGACGCTAGGAAGTGTAGCCGTTACTTCCAATGTAACAGCCAATGATTGGACAGAATATACTTTTACTCTAACCCCGGAGAAGACGGCCGAGAATGTGAACAATACATTTTCAATCACATATGACGCATCAGCAACTAATGGCTCTCTCAACTTCAATCTCATTAGTCTCTTTCCGCCAACGTACAATAACCGTCTAAATGGAATGAGACCAGATCTCATGGAAGCTCTTGCAGGACTTCATCCCTCTTTCCTCCGGTTTCCGGGAGGCAACAATCTCGAAGGTGAAGATCCACCATACTACCTCAAGTGGAACGAGACCATTGGTCCTCTTAAAGACCGTCCTGGATACCCAGGAACATGGGGCTACGAAAACACAAATGGCCTTGGGTACGGACTCCACCCATCCTCCATACCAGTCTGTGGATAGGGCTGACAGGTGGGAAGACTTATTGAATATTTACACTGGTGCGAGGATTTGAATATGGAGCCAGGTAAGATTAAATTAGTGATCACACAAAAGTCTTGAAATGCTAAAGCCTTGACTTAGTGCTCGCTGTGTGGGCTGGCTTCTATCTTAACGGACCAGTTATTCCAGAGTCTGAGCTGCAACCATATATCGACGACGTTCTAAACGAACTTGAATTCCTCATGGGCTCAACTGATACCACCTACGGTACTCTTCGAGCCTCGCTAGGTTACCCCGACCCATGGATAATCAAATACGTTGAGGTTGGCAATGAAGATAACCTCGGTGGTGGGGGAAGTTCTTACGAATCGTATCGCTTCCAAGCTTTCAAGGATGCTATCAATGCTAAATACCCCGACATTTTCGTGCTGGCAAGTACTGCGGATTACCAGTTTGCCGAGACGGAAAATGCGGGCGAGGATTACCACCAATATACTCGGCCAGATTACTTTGTTGGCCAATTTTGCTTCTTCGATAATTTTCCCATGGGGTTTAAGACAATGATAGGTACCTTACTAGGATCCGTTCTTTCGACATGACCTCGATTGCTGACAGTCCACAAGGAGAATATGCGGCCGTTCAACCCAACATACCTGGAGGCGGCGGTGTGAACTGGAATGCTCCACGCTGGCCCTTCCCCATGTGGATCGGCACTGTCAGCGAAGCCGTCTTCTTAATCGGAGCCGAAAGAAATGCAGACAAGATTTTCGGCGCTGCATACGCGCCGCTTTTCCAGAACGTGAATTCTTATGAGTGGACTCCCGACCTTATCTCCTATTCCGCTGATCCGTCCGCCGACGTTATGTCAACGAGTTATCATATGATCCAGCTCCTCTCCTCCCACCGCATCTCTCAAATACTGCCAGTATCCACCCCGGACTTTGGCCCTGTGTATTATGTCGCTGGCTATTCGAATTCATCGAATTCGTATATTTTAAAGGCGGCGGTTTATAACGCAACGGAAACAGTTCCAATGTCTGTAACGTTCGACGGTGTAAGTGAAGGAGCAGAGGGGACTCTGACAGTGTTGACTGCGCCAAATGGACTTACTTATAATGGGGTGGGAGATAGCGTTGTGACAACGAGTAGTACAAGCTTGACAGCAGGAAGTCAAGGAGAGTTTGAGTTTGAGTTGCCGAATTTGAGTATCTCTGTGCTGGAGGTTAAAGGACGGGTGGAGGATTGAATTAATATTTGCGGAATAAAAACAGACCGAACCGAGAAATAACCTGATAGCCCATGATATAGAGTTTCCCTTACATGCGGTTGCGATCTTTGCGTAAAATGACGGCAGGCGAGGGGATCCGTGAAACTTTAACAGTGGCACAAAGATTCTTTTCACTTCTTCCAGATTGAAAGAGATGATTAAAAATGTGTCTTTGTACCTTGCGCTCTGGAGGCACTTCATTTCCACTGTATATATACACTACTTTCATATAGTAAGGTGAAGGAGGAATTCTGACCAATCACACCCCGCTACACTAAAGCCCACAAAAATCCATTAGGCTTGCACACAACCGTGACTCTTTCACCTCCTGGGCAACCACCAGACAGTTCTTTACGAACCGCATTTCTTCAAGAAACGAGCGAAACTACATGATGCCGATCCCGGACTGAAAATTGCTACGTGGTCCTCTCAACACGCACTTTTCGCTTTCGAATTACCTTTAATTCGACCCACAATAACGCGGTAGCAGTGACGCCATAATGCCAGAATACCTCGTTAGGCTCGTGCAAATGCACGAGAGTTTCCGGAAAGCGGAATTACAGGCTTTAGCTGAGTTAGCGGGGGTGGAGATGGATATTGTTAAGTATGAAGAAGATGTAAGGCTGGAAATTTCTCTTAGCCCAAACATTCTTCATGTATTTAATACTATTTCTATCCTTATTATCTGTATTCATATCTCCTGTATTTTTTAACCTCTCTCTTGCTTTTGATGCTATACGATTTCGCTCATTAATTTCTTCTGCTTTCACTCCCCTAACACCCACAGTCCCCTTTCTGCATCCTAACCCTCCCCTCCCCCGCCGCCGCCAAAGCCCTAATATCCCGCTCGATCCTCTCCCTCGGAATCTACTCGCTCTGGGGCCACGGTACGTCCTATGACCTCCTGCATGCCTCTACCTCGCAACTCTCCTCGCATCAATGGCCCGCATTTCAGTCAACACCGTTCCGATTCACCGTGGACAGTTTCCGTGGCACCAAGACTGCGATGCAACAACGAGAAATCATCGAATCCTTTTCGTACATGAATTTCCGCGGGCCAATCAAAATGAGAGATGCAGCTGCTGAGGTGTTTACTGTTTTTGAAGACTACAAGGAACATGCGGCTGAGCTTAGGTATCTTTACTTTGGCCGCTTGGTTGGGTCATCATCGAGGCATTTGAAGACGACCTATGATCTTAAGAAAAGGCACTATATATCGACCACAAGTATGGACGCTGAACTCGCGCTTCTGACCGCCAATATGGCGCTCGCGGCCCCAGGGAAACTCTTCTACGATCCGTTTATGGGGACTGGTGGCTTCCCGATTGCAAGTGCGGAATTTGGGGCGTATGCCTGGGGTAGCGATATCGATGGACGAAGTATCCGAGGCACGGGGGGTAGTGCGAGAAAGGGTCAGATAGGGAAAAGGGACGTTCAGGGCAATTTCAAGCAATATGGTCTCGAAGGTAGATATCTTGGCGGCTTTGTATCGGACCTAACGAACACACCTTTGCGTATTCAGAGTCTGCAAGAAGACGGCTCAGCAGTGCAGGGAAGGAGTATCGGACGAGGCTGGCTCGACGGAATCATCTGCGACCCGCCTTACGGTGTCCGCGAAGGTCTTAAAGTCCTGGGATCTCGCGCCGAACTCTCTGATCTTGAGCGCTCCACGCATCGTGATCGGTATATGGAGTCGGGATATATTCCCCCGAAACGACCGTATAGCTTTACGGCCCTGCTGGATGATATCCTGGCGTTTGCAGCTGAGACGCTGGTTGAGGGTGGGCGGTTGAGTATGTGGGTGCCGACGGCGAATGATGAGGACGTTGAGTTGGTTATCCCTGTAAATCCAAGGTTGAGGATTATGAGTGTTTGTGTGCAGAGGTTTAATAAGTGGAGTCGAAGATTATTGACGTATCGAAGGTTGGCGGAGGAGGAGGTGCTAGAGGAGCAGGGAGCAAGGGATGAGGGTGTCATGGACGAAAAGGGGAGGGAGAATGAAGTTGGGAGGGGGGCTGGTGCAAATGAGTTGAACGATTTCCGGAGGAAGTATTTTGAAGGATTCAAAGAGTTTGAGAGATTGAGGCGAGATGGAAGTAGCCCTAGACCTGACGGAGCACTTGTGGCAGATCAAAAGGGGGGGTGGGACAGTGCACTGAGAGACGTTTTCGGGAAAGGGTCAAGTACATGACAAGAGGGAGCTGGGAACCTTAGGCCTGATGTCTTTAGTCTCTAATGTAGTGCTATTGTTGGGGGTTCTAATGCCTCCTTGACCTAATGCTTTGGCTCTCATGCTCTCATAGCTCATATCTCGTGACCCACATTCCTGTGACATAAGTCTCTCACTTTGGCACATCCTTTCCATTCACCTCCTCCATGCCATATATATGGTACGGGAAGCCCTCCAATGTCTGCAACAACTTCGCCCACCCATCATCAATTACCCCTGGCTGTCCCACCCTCCTCTTCCCCGGCAGAACCTCCACTTCGGATTTACCTAACTCCTCTTCCTCTTCCTCCTTATGCGCACCCGTCAGCCCTGCTAGCACCTCCTTCTCCCTGCCCTTATACTCTTCCAGTAACTCCGGGTGAGGACACCACACAACCTGCATACCCGCCCTCCTCCCCGACTCCACACCAGGCACACTGTCCTCAAACACCAAACACTCTTCTGGTTTGATCTCCTCTTCCCCGCTCGCGCTCAATGCCTCATTTATCGTCCTCAACGCCAACAAATAAATATCCGGTGCCGGCTTCCCTCTGCCAGTAGGAATCCTCTCATCATCTCCCAAAACCGTATGATCCTCCTCAAAATGCTCAAACAAATACGGCAAATGCGTAGTCTTGAGCTCGAAATTCCGCCTATGACTACTCGTCGCCAACGCCGTCCTAACCCGCCGCTCCCTTAACCCTTTCAGCAACTCTAACACCCCCGGTAGCGGCTGCGTCTTTGGGAAATGCTCTTTTTGGAGTTGTGCAAGGCGGGCGTAGAATTCGTCCGGGGTGATAGGGAGTTGTGCCCATGCGTAGAAGATTTCGGAGGCTTGCGGTCCTGGGCGGCCTTGGAGTTGCGCTTTTATAGACCAGGGTAGGGAGGGGCGGTTGTTTTCGTGGAGTACGATGTTGGTGCATGTGGTGTAGAGGTCTTCCGAGTCGATTAGGAGGCCGTCCATGTCGAATAGACAGGCGCGTACGCGTGGGGGACTGTCAATTGGAGGGATGAGTCAGTGGAAGTTCTACGGGAAAGCGGGGGTGGCTGAAAATGTACGTTTGTACGGCCATGGCTATAGAGAGGCGAGGATGGTAGACAAAGGCTTAGAGGTTTACTGGATATTTTCAAACAATTGAAGTTTGAAAGCAAATCAAGCTTTGAATGAATGAAGTCCTTAGAACCCCACGTGCCAAGGCTACTGACTTACCGCCTACCTAGTTTAGACTAGTTCTATAGAGAAAGTAGACGTCACATTGCAAGCCAGCGGTACCAGGTACACACTGGAAATCCAGCGTCACGAAAATAAATCAACAAGTCTCCCTTCCTCCACAACCCATCCTCAAGCCCCTGAAACCTCCCCAAACTATGCCCTCCCCGTCCTCAGAACCCGACTCTAACTCCCCAATCTTTTCCCCCACCGAAGAATCTGCCCTTCTCACTCAATCCCACTCCGAAAAGGCCTCCGCAAACAAAACCTTCACCTCCGGGGACTACTCGTCCGCAATCCAAGGCTACGAAAAGGCCCTTAGTCTGTGTCCCGCCTATCTCGAATACGACATTGCAGTCCTCCAGTCTAACATCTCTGCCTGCCACCTAAAACTCCAAGAATGGAAATCCGCGGTAGAAGCCGCGACGCTAGCGTTGGAGGCACTAGAGCGCGTTGAGCCACCTTCTGCATCTGCGACCAATACTCAAACTCCAGGGAAAGATGGTGATGATAGTGGTAGTGGGCGGAGGAAGGAACACAGACGACTAGGACAGCAAGGAGAGGCAGTAGAGAAAGAGGCAGCGGTAGAGGTGGACGACGCAACCGAAGCCCGAATATTGGCACTAACCCGTACCGGTCATACTCTGCACACCGTCCACAAGCTGCGCACCAAAGCCCTTCTCCGACGCGCAAAAGCCCGGCGCGAAGTCGGGGGCTGGTCTTCCTTGCAAGGCTCGCTAGAAGACTACCAAATACTCTATACCCCGCCCTTACTATCTCTCTTATCAAGCCTTGATTTGAAGATCGTGCAGGCGGCGCTAAGAGAACTACCACCTAGGTTGGAGGATGCGAAGGGGAAGGAAATGGCAGAAATGATAGGGAAACTGAAGGAGTTGGGGAATGGGATTTTGAAGCCTTTTGGATTAAGTACGGAGAATTTCCAGTTTACGAAAGATGAGAAGAGTGGGGGGTATAGTATGGGGTTTAACCAGAATGGTGGTTGTTGAAGTTGGAGGCTGGATAGTGGAGAATGGTCAATGAGACCCCGAAGCGTAAGGCTACAACTTAAAGCTACAAGCTTAATGCAAGAGGACAGTTTCTTCCAACAGCGCCGCCCATGAGAGGGGTATCATGCTCACATCGGCTGTCAAGATACCCTAATCGAGCCATTATGATTTCGCCTGGCTGGGTATATATGGAGAGTAAGATGTCTTCACAAGATCAAAGATCAGAAGAAGGCGGTGGTCGGCCATGGAAGTATGCAAAGGCGCAAAAACCCTTGAGATGCATTCATGTGGCTTGTTTCGAACAATAGAGAGATGTGGAGCATATTCTCGCATGGCAGGGACATAACCGGGATAGATTTGATCTATCGACCCTTGTACTAGAATTCAAGTGGACATTAAGCCGATGCTAGTGTCTGCTCGAAATCCGGGCCATGTTATGTTCCGTAGCATTAGCGTTGTAAGTGACAGAATACAGTAGAAAAGACACTAGAATAGAGCAACGGCACTCTCTAGAATAAACAATACCCAACTGACTAGAGCTTGAAGCAAGTCTTCACATCAAAGACAAAGAGTGTAGTCATATGAGATTTATTCTTTTGTCATATACCATGGCCATCACCTGCCTGCAATTGCACGCAGTACCCGTTGTCCACTGAGCCAGGTCCAAGAAACCCTGAGAGAGATACACAGATGCAGTAACCCCAGAAAATGTGCAGTGCACTCTGCCATCCAACCAATTCGCCTCAAGGAAGCACATGTCTAGGTAAAGTCGCGTACCCTGGGATATTCGATCCACGTTGGCATGGCGGGCGTCTACGCAACCTCCTCGATCTTGGGCTTATCAGTGCTGGCCTCAGCGGCAGGGGCAGCAGCAGTAGCAGCAGCAGCAGGTGCGGGTTTACCATCGTCATTCTCCAGCTCAGGCATGTCGTCGTCTTCATCCTCACTGCTCTCCTCGCCGTGGTCTGCCATGTCGCCGAGATCGGGGAGACCGCCGGCACCCTGTGCTGCGCCCAGTTTGCTGAAGTCGATGCCGCCGAAGCCGCCGTCGCCGCCACCACCCATGGGGTTCATCTTGGACATATAGTCTTCATCGTCGGGTTGGGCGTCTTGCTCGTCCTCGTCAACCCACTGTTCACAATTAGCGCCATCTATATTAGAATCTTTCCTTTGCCACGGAAGGTTGTCGGCTGAATGGATTTGGTGCTTGGGGTAGATGGACAACATACCTTATCAAAATCCGTCTTCAAGAAATGCATCTTCTTGCTGTCCTTAAGCAGCCTCGGCCAGTACTCCTCCTTCAGGTCTTTCTTCCTCAGCACCATCTCGATGTCACGGCCGGTGTGATGGATTTTGCTCTCCTTGGGGTCGATCTCGGCGAAGAACTCGAGCTCGACGGCATACGTGACTTTCTTTGACGTTGAGGTGCCCTTGAACGACAGCTTTGTGGGCTGCAGATCGAGCTTCATGCCCTCAGCCGGGACGTCCGACACCATGAGCGTCAGAAACACGTGATTTTTGGCTGCATCGCTGCTAGAGGAGCGTTGCGCCCACAGGACTGGAGAGGGTTAGTCGGATGGGGGTTGGAGAGAGGGGGGAGGGGGGGGGGGGGGGGGGCAGGCTGAAGCTTATACCTTCAGGCGTGACGCTGGCCATTATTTGGGGACGGAGAGGGGAGGGAGATTTAGGGTAGAGTGGCCAATGGGAAGAAGTCTAGTCAACGGAGGGACAAATAGAGCTTCAAGTTGAGGGAGGTGAAAGAAGCGCCGTGGTGTTGAAGATGATCGAGCGCAACAGAGGAAGAAATGTCGAAACGTGCAGAGCACACAGTCTCTCGGGGGACTAGCGTGGCGAGGCTGGTGGAAAGCAATGGAAACTGCACAGAAGAATCAGGCCCAGGTGCCCCGCTTGCTCGATCTGATTCCAGCAAACCTTGCGATAGTGATCAAGGCAGACTCTCAGTCGGCTCGGGCAAACTAATCTGCGCTTTAGCCTAGAACTGAGGACGGTAAATGTGGATGGGATTTTGTTGCGGTGAAGCTGGTGGTGAGGGTGGCTGGTGGGCTGCTGCTGCCCCGCCGAAACGTCACTGGGGGCAAGTGGTCCGGGCACGACCTGGCTGTCCCTCGTTGAAGCGCCGGCAGCTTCCAAGGCACCCTCGCTGACGGCGCGAATTCATCCCGTGCATTCGAGTTCGAGAGAGCCTCTGTGCCTTTTAATGTTGCTCCCAAAATATTGCATGGTATACTCACACACACCACACGCGACGCACCACGACGCCCCGCCTCCACCACCCCCCCACGGCGCACCACCCCGCCTGCCACATCCCCCATGGAGACCATTCGCGGTCTCCTCTGGAAGCCTACACCTGAAGAGCAAGTCCGTCTCCCCCTCCCCTCCCCCCTTCTCTCCCACACCTCCTCCCCCTCTAACAAATCCCCAGAAGCGAAAATGCAATGCCCTAGTACGGCAAAACGTGCGCAAACTCGACCGCGACATCGCCTCCCTCAAATCCGCCGAAGTCAAGGCCAAGAACTACATCCTCGAAGCCTCGAAGCGCGCAAAACGTAACCCGGCTATGGCCAAGCAAGCCGCCCAAGACACCCGCGTCTATGCCCGCGAACTCATCCGCGTCCGTAGGCAGAATGCCCGCCTCAACACGTCCAAGGCGCAGCTTCAGTCGGTCCAGATGCAGGTCAATGAGGCGTTTTCCGTGCGCAGGATCGAGGGCAGTATAAGAGCGAGTACGGGTATAATGAAGGATGTGAATAGTCTCGTGCGCCTGCCAGAGCTGACGGGCACAATGAGGGAGTTGAGCGCTGAATTGGTGAAGGCGGGGATCATTGAGGAGATGGTGGGGGATACCTTGGACAACGATGCGCTGTTAGAGGGTGAAGATGATGAGGCCGAAGCCGAAGTTGATAAGGTCTTGGGTGAGATACTGAAGGATAAGCTCCCAGCAGCAAAAGAGGACGAGCTACCGAGCCAGCCTGTCGAGGAAGAGGAGGAGGAAGAGGACCAGCAGGAGATGCTAGCACAGATGAGGGGTCGTCTGGAGGCGCTGAAGAGTTGAATGCAAGCTTGGAGAGGGCGCTTTTTTTCGACCCATGTTCATCTAGACTACGTGCTGCTCGAGTGTAGCATATTGGTGTCGGGCCTGCTCTGGTCCTGGTGTTCATCCTAATCTAGTTCATCCTGGGCCACATCTTGATTAAGTTTTGGAATTTATTTCAAAGCTTATCGATCAGAAATTCGAGGTTCATAAGCCTTTACATGCCCAGCCCCCAAGCTCGATATCTTTTGGTATTGTTTGTTCATAGCAATAGTCATGAAATCATGAATTGGCACCCAATTTTGCAACAACAACAACAACAACAACAACAGGATCAATCCTGCTTCCATATCACCTCTATTCCCATGCAATCGTGAAAACAAATTGCCTTGTTGTCAGAACCAAAAACCTCCGGTCACTTGAATCCCACTCATCCTCCTATTATCTTCCCCGCCCACTTTAACTCCCACTCCCGGGGATCATTCCCCTCAAACCTTGCGCTCGCCCTCGTAGCCAGTAAATCCTGGCTGACCTTGATCCCTTCATACCATTCTCTGACCTTCTCATCCGTATCCTCGCCCCAAACGACTAACATGCCGTCCTCGCTCCTGGGGACTGGTTTAGGAGGCACACCCCGCATTTTGAGGAGCATGTATAAGATATCAGAGAAGCGTTCGCCTTGTTGTGAGTAATACGCAGGCGGTTTGTCGAATGGCCACTTCGGATGTCGTAGATGTTGGGATTGGGGGACGGAATCCAGTGGCGGCTGTAGCGCTGATGCGAGGTCTACGTCTGCTTGATGCTGAGGCACGACCGAAATACTGTGGAGCTGATTCTGATTCTGATTCTGACTCTGGTTCTGAGTTTCCTCCCAAGTCCGGAAGAGCCAGCACATTCGCTCGACGCAAGCGAGTAAGATTACAGCAACCAGGAACGTTTCGAAAGGATTAGCTTGCTGTCTTTGTAATAGTCGTCGCTCGAGATCGTTCATAACGACTCGACTCAGACTCGCTGCTCGCTTTTCAATAGCGCCCATAAGTTGCATTTTGATGAGGTCGTATGACGAGGAGTTGTTGGTGGGGGTTATCGGGTTGCGGTGACCATTTTCGAGATCCGATGGTGACATCATTGCCGGGGCCATGGCAGGCGCGAGGGAGGGATTGGAGAAAAGGTGGCATTCGAGGTTGCGGGATGTGAGAATACGGGTAGATATCCAGAGCTCTAATGCTCGGCTGAGGAGATCGTCTTGGTTGGGGGAGATGATGCTAAAGGCTACTCCTAGTGTTGTTTTCATGAATGCCGAGTCTTCGGATTCGTAGAATGCGGGTGTTAGTTTTTTGATGTAAAGGTCTAGCTTTCCACCGATGTCGTCGCTATCAGAGTCGATGATTTCGAGAGTTGTAGGAGAAAGAGTGGCAAGGATGGCAGGATCAATATCAGCAGCGCGGGCCACTTGGGTTTGGCACTTTAAGGGCGTAAAGGTCGCAAATGTCCCAGATTGAAGGTGGTGGGTCGCCTCTATCCGTCCTGGGATTTGATCGAGATGGACTTGCCCTCTTGCCTGGCTTACAGCATGGAACGCCAGAACTCCGTGCAAGCCCGCAGAGTAGAGATTAAATTCCTCGGCTATTCGAGTCCGTATACAGGGCTGTTTCCACAAGCGGGCACTCTCGACATTAACGCAAGTACTGCATGGACTCTCTCCTGAACATGGTTTCTTCAACATGCGACACCGAATGCATGCGCCTCTTTTCCGCACCTCCTGTACCTCTTTTCGCCTGGAATCAGAGAAGCGTCCCCGCACCTTCGGCTTCGCTGGCTTCTGGTTCATGCTGAAGTCTGTCGTAAAGTGTGTTTGGGTGCCGTTAGGATTCATTGCAATTGGTCGTGGATGAGATACTGGCTTGTTCATGCCGTCATCCTTGGGTAGTGTCTGCTCCCTCATGTGGTCGTGTAGCATTGGGTCAATTGGATTGGTGGACATGTTTGGCCATTGCTGGCGTCCGTGGTTATGGAAGAACTTGTCCGATATGCCTGTATTTGACAGGTTCAATTCTGGCTCCATCAAATTGTTGGTCAATGGCATCATATTTTGGAGCTCATTCGCAGCAGAGGCTGCCATTACGAGGTTTGAGGGGACCATCTGTGGCATTGAGCCCGAGTTGGACAGAGGGAGACTACCAAGGTGGGGAGAGCCAGTAGGGGAGTGCTGAAGAGGCCCGTTGAATTGGTAAATTGAGGGAAGCGCGGGGGTATTTCCTGAATCAAAACTCTGAGACCCAGCGCCGCCCGATTCGAGCGTATCTGGCCTGTCGTCGTGTATTATAAACTCATCCAATGAGCCAAAGTTTGGTCCATTGTTTGACGGTGGTGGTGTCTTCCGTCTCTGCTTCCCAGCTATGCGCTTCCCCGACAGATCCAGATGCTGGCGCGAGACCTCGGCGAGCGTCTCCAGGGCCGACATTTGCGGCTTCGGTGCAAAGGGGAGATTCATTGTGTTTTGCGACTGTCCCGAGGTGGTGGCCATTTGTGGGACGCCGTCAGGGAGATCGGGAAGCTCATGGAACTGCAGAATCGCCCGCTGGCGGTCTCGGACTGGGAGCGCAGGGCATTTCTTGACGAGGTGGTTTGTCAAGCTATCTATACGACCCTTAGGGAACTGCGCCGCCGTCAGTCAACAGGAAACAGATGCAGCAAACTGGTCATGTGGGGCAGTAGAAACCTTTTCACCGCAAGACTTGCACGTGTGCTGGTAGCGATTGCTGGCGTCTTCGAGCTTGGGGCCGCGTTCAAAGAACTCGAGGATCAATTGATTGGGTTTGCGGCCCATAGTTCCAACATTCCAAGCAATGAGGGGTGGTAGCCGTGAATTGCGATACTGCCGGTTGGGGTCGAGGCGGTTTCGGTAGCGGTGAAGATGTCCCGATGTCTTGTGCACGTGCAGGCTTTTTGTTTTGTGTGCAGGCGGTGAGTACGCGCCTCACCACCCCCAGCTTCCTGACGAACCTGGAGAAAGCTTCGAGATCTTACTTATTTCACCGGATTGGTCACAGCCTCCGGAGAGCATGTCGCAATTCATGGATGCTTTGTTGTCAAGCCATTCGACCTTCCATTGGCGCTAGTCCAAATGCAGAAAGGTTCCACTCCCACCCCATTGTCTGAATTCAGATGGAAAGCATCCTCGCTATTCTTACATCAGCATTCCACACGGTTCCAATAAATCCCCATAAGTTGAGTCTAATCTTTTGTCTTCTGCTCGAACCAACCTCAGTCAGAGTCCATGAGGACTATATAAGGATTCGAGCGACACCTAAGCAATATTGTCCCTCTGTTATCCACCTCGGAAGCAAGGAGTCGAGTCTCTTTGCATGCGCTTATGTCGTCGAATGGGTACTGATTGGGAAGTGGCCGGAAACAAACTTCCTGTGGCGTGAGGGGCACGACGAACGGCCCAGTCAACCTGCGTCTTGGGCTAAGGGACGACGTCGCATTGTTTTGTTCTTGTCCTAAACACCTTCCAAGTCTTCCATTCATCGTAGTTCCATCAACACTTATCTTTGCAAGATATCACTACATATCGCTATGGCTCTAAGCTTCTGGCCTACGGCAGGCCTCGTTTCATTCGCAAGCTACCTCCTCTTCTGTCGAAGCCTTCGCTATCTTCGACGAGACAAGAGACATCGAGATTATCCCTACAAGACAAGAGAGGATTTCTCTAGGATGACGACTCAGCATGCCTTTGAGATCTGCAAATACTGCATTTCGCTTGAATTCCCCTTCACTATTGAGAAAGCTCTGCAATTCGCGCTGTTCAGGTACGCAGTCTTTGTTTAGTCTTATGTGTTTTCCTGGAATATCACTTTACGTTTCTTGACATTCTTCTTTAAAAAGCAAGCTAATGGCCTTCTATCTCTTACGTCATTTCTTACGCTTGTCTCTAGATTTGTCCAGCCTGGGGCGAGAGCGAATTCACACTTGGCATCCCTTCGCTCTACTATAGTGCCTCCATCTTAGAACATTTTAGAAATCTGACCTTAACACCACAGAACATACGGCATTCCCACCATAAGCAAGCTCCTCTGTGAAACGCGCCAGCTGTCCGAGGTTCAATATGCGCCAAGAGTATTTCCTCCCCACCGCGTCCTACATCTTTGAGTGGGCACTGACTTTACCCCAGCGCTATGCCGATACATCAATCCTCATCACAGAGTTCCTGTCACATGCACCGGAATCCGACCGAGCCAACTCCGCCATAGCTCGAATGAACTTCTTGCATGGTATGTATCAGAAGTCCGGCAAGATCAGCAACGACGACTTGTTGTACACACTATCTCTCTTTATACTAGAAGTGGAACGTTGGGTAAGAATGTATGAGTGGCGAGCGTTTACTCCAATGGAGTTGTGTGCTTTGTTAGTCCTCCATGTCTCCTCTGTTTAGATTAAGCTTACCACGTTTCAGCGGGACTCTTTGGAAATCGATCGGCGATGCAATGGGAATAACTTGGGAAGCCCTTGCTAACGGACAATCTGGTTTCAAGGACGGTCTCCAGTTTGTCGAGGACCTGCGCTTGTGGTCAGATGCCTACGAGAAGCGGAATATGGTACCAAACAAGTGGAATCATCAGCTCGCAGAAGAGACAATCGCCATCTTACTCTGCAACGCCCCGCGATCCATGAAGCCAGCCGGTAAACAAGCCGTTGTCACGCTTATGGATGAGAGATTGAGGAGGGCTATGATGTGTGCCACGACCCTCCCCGATGAGCATATCTTTGCTAATTTAAATTTAAGCTACGACGATCCACCAAGTTTCTACCCATCTCTCGTATCCCTCACTTTAACAACCCGCAAGCTCTTCATCCACTACCTCCTCCCTCCACGACCATATTCCATGCGCTTTAAGACAATTACGGACGACCCTGATCCAAATACCGGTCGTTACCATCAAATAATTTACGAAGCCGAGCCTTGGTAAGAATTCTGAATTGTTCTCACGTCTAACTGACCTTTTTTACTAACATGACCAGGTATGTCCCCGCAACATTATCCTATCGCTTCAACCTTGCAGCGTGGACTCGCTGGGCCCTTGGACGCCCATTTCCGGACGGGAAGAACTTCAAACCGCAAGGTTATCACATTTTTGAGCTTGGACCTGAGAAGCTAGAGAGTAAGGGGCAGGATGAGTGTAAGGCAACGAGGGAAAGACTCATGGCTAGCGGGCGGGGTGGATGTCCCTTCAGTTTTCGCAAAGCATGAATATCGGTCAGTAGGAAGCAACTGCGCTGTGAGCTGGTGGATACGAAAGGAGGCAGACAGAAATACCACGAAGTCTAAATAACCGAACACAAGTACTTCAACATAACAGCCGATAAAATTCTCACCATTCAAATCAACTTCACTCCACCCTCCTTTTCCTCTTCAACAGACTACTCTTCAACCCCACGAATATCTGCCAATTCCTCATATCATTCGTAGGAATCGGGCGGACCCGGGCGACTATGGTGTCTACACCAGATGAACCCGAATTTTGATCCAGAGTAGTGAGAGAAAGTCTCTTACCCAGGTTTCATGATGCACTTGTTAGCTGCGTTAAATCTGAGGTTTCGAAAGTCTGGACTAGAAGAAAAGTGTAGTTTGTAGCCGTCAGGGGACCGAGGAGCAATATGTCCGTTTGAAAGTTCGTAAAGCAGCTAACAAGCAAACCTATGTCGCAGAAAGACTCTCTGGAACACACACAATCCTTACGTGAACCTCAAGGCCCGCCCATAGCCGCTTCATCTCGGCATCCAGCTCTGTCGCCTGGGGGTATTTGGGAAGACTCTTGAGCTTTGATCGTTTCCTATTCATGAAGAGTGTGTCGAATCTTGAGAAATAGGCATTTGCATTTTAAGCGGCGAGTCTAACCGTACAAATTTCCACCGGCGTTGCGCAATCCGCTAGCCCTGGGTTTCCCTCTGCGTTTGGTAGGAGATCAAGATCAACCCGTTCTAGAAGGCCTCGAGATGTTCTTCTAGTTGCTAGGTTGTCTTATGAGAAGTATAGAGAGCTTAAAGGTGGTTGAGTAGGAAACGGCGGGAAGTGCAGAGATTTTTCACTCAAGGCCTGAATCTGATTCGGAGGTCAATAGTGTGCTGCGGGTCAATCATTGCTAGAAGAAAGGATGTATATGTGAGTCGGAAATTGACGAACCAAAGATATTACTTGCCAATTCTACGATCAAGAAGTACTCACTGCTCACCTGGTAGTCTTCGAAGCCAACATATGCCTTGCATCCCGAAAGATGCTGTAACACTATGCATGAATTTCTTATAGTGACAATGAGGAGCCAAAAACAATGGGTATTCAATGAGAATTAGAAGAGACCACAAAGGTATGCAACCAAATTTGTTGGAAAGTCTTTTGGCAGACGATCAATCTGCACTAGTGAACTGTGTAACCTCTTGCATTTATAGCATTAAGGTAGAGCTTCCTAATAGGCGCTCCCAAATCGAGCCTTAGAATGTTCCTCCATTTGAGCAACTGCAACTTGAACGCCAATGCAATCGCCCAAAAGTCGACCATGCAGTAGGGAATGGCTCAGATCTTCTCTTCAGCCACCATGTTGGCCGCTTAGCCACATTACCAGTGGAAAACATACCGAATAAAGAATACTACATTCTCATTTCTTCGCTAATCTGGGCGAAGCGATCCCTGAAGCTCAAGTTACACAAAAATAATCATCCCATGCTTTCAGGTCGCATTCCTCTCTTCCCTTGGCATGTGCGTTAGAGCTCTAGGCCTCTTACAAGCTGGGAATAGGATGAGTATAGCATGTTGTCGCCTACGGACATTGGCTAGATAGTGACCTTTGGAGCGTTTAGCTAGAGCTCGGGGGAAGGGCTAAGTGGATACAGGTTCCAGGACTTAACCAAACCCTATCATGCTCCATCGTGTGTGCCATCATACAATACATGAGCAACCCCAGTTAGCTAAAATTTTCAGATCTCTTCCAGGGCCGACGGCGGTTGAGTTCAGGTGCCAGCTGACTCGAACACCCGAGTCGAGATATTTTGTAAAGCCGTGGAAAGGCAGATTCGATCCGACAAAACATCTGGGCTCAAATATAAAAGTTAAAAAAAAGGCTTCGTTATTCCACTGGTGATCTTAGAGTTTATATTTGCTATTGTTGATGCGTAGGACGATCATGATATAAGTAGAGCGACGATTGAGAGGCCTGGCCATGAAGGGTCCTTCACAATAGACCTGGACATTCGCGGGCATAGCGCCTAGTGACAAGACACCGTCAAGGACTTGCCCCATTTATCCGAAACTTGAATTCTTTATTGAGGTTTACGTGTTTAACAAACGTTGTTAAGTGAGATCAGCAGAGTTGTGGCATCTTCGGTGGACCTCGGCTCTTGTGGCACCCCGGCCCAGATCCTCCAACTGCAACAACAAACTGCGGCGTTGCTTATATGCTCGGGTGCAGCGTCATGGAAACATGTCGAAGGACGGACCTTTTGCTCTTGATATTTATCTCGTCTTAATACTCCGCTGTTGACATCGTTCCACCCTGACCATGTCGTCTACCCCCATTGTACCCTTCTCAGAGCCTCCCTATCTCGCTGGCCTCCCATCTCCATATTACAAGCCAACGCATTTGAAATGGCAAAAAGCCTGTCGAAAGTTCATACAAAATAATCTGCTGGAGAATGCTTTGGAATGGGATACCGCCGAAACGTTGCCTGAACATGTCTTCGACACCTTTGCGAAAGCGGGGATGCTGATTCCATCCCTACCCGCTCCATTGCCTGTAGAATGGCTCAAGAGACTGGGGATCCATGAGATATTGGGAGTGTTGAAGGTCGAAGACTTTGACTACATCCATACCATGATCTACTGCGATGAGGTAGGTTGCTGAAATACCTGTGCTTCCGGAAAGCTGACAGTGGTGCATGTAGATGGCGCGCTCCGGACTGGCAGGTCCCTCGGGCTCTCTCACAACCGGGATCTCGTTTGGTGTACCTCCAATCCTCAAATACGGCAATAAGCAGCTACAAGAGCGCCTTCTGCCCGAGCTTTTGACGGGCAAGAAGCGGACATGTATCGCCATTACCGAGCCCAGTGCTGGTTCTGACGTGGCAAATATTTCCACTACCGCAACGAAGACACCAGACGGGAAACACTACATAATCAATGGCACGAAAAAGTGGATTACCAACGGTATCTGGGCTGAGTACTCCTCTATGGCAGTACGAACTGGGGGGCCAGGGCCTTCTGGCCTCTCCATGGTTGTTGTGCCATTGAAGGGATATCCGGGCGTCACCATGCGAAGATTGAAAGTCGGTGGTCAAGTCTCAGCTGGCACTACCTTCATTGAACTTGACGATGTCAAGGTGCCAGTGGAGAATCTAATCGGTCAGGAGGGCATGGGCATGAAGTACATCATGACCAACTTCAACCACGAGCGCCTCACTATCGCTATTGGTGCAACACGATCAGCTCGCGTCGCACTGGCAGCTGCCATGGAGTATGTTCTCAAGCGTGAGGCGTTCGGAAAGACTCTTGTCGAGCAGCCTGTTGTGAGACACCGCCTGGCCAAATGTGGCGCTTTGCTGGAGAGCCAATGGGCTTGGGTCGAGCAATTCGTGTACCAGATGACCCAATTACCCAAGGAGACCGCTGACATCGAGCTTGGTGGTCTCACTGCGATGGTCAAAGCCCAATCAGGCATTGTTCTGAATGAGTGCGCACAATGCGCAGTACTACTGTTTGGTGGAAACGGTTACACGAGATCAGGGCAGGGTGAATTGGTCGAGCGTAAGTTTCTCCGCAAGCCACTCCTCTCTCTACAGCAGCCCTTTTCGTTTTCGTATTCTCATCCGGCCAAATAGCGCTCCGTCCGATGTATGTCTGACTGACGTTCGTTTTCAGGAATATACCGAGAGGCGCCCGGCGTGCGCATTCCGGGAGGGTCAGAGGATGTTTTGCTGGATCTTGGCGTCCGTCAGCTCGTCAAGAACTTCAAGAACAAAACAAAAGCCATGGAGCGTCCAAAAGGTTCTTCAAAACTGTAAATCCTCCTATCAAAAAGCGAATCGGATTTTTTCCTGTACTATACGGAAAATCACATCGGCCACCGCGTGAAATTTTGAGAGTTTCTGGCATATTTTGTAGTGCCAAGAGGCTTAAATTCATTTACCCTTTTCTCTGTGGAACTTTAACGCTCGTATGTGCATAAATTGCAGGCCCAGCGCGATGGTTTCGTTCTTTTATACTAAGAATAGGTTCGTAATTGGTCGTTTTAAGCCGATCTGCCACTCATATGTAATGTTTTCGGTTAGTTCGTATTTCGTAAAGTACTGGGTCAAGTATAAATGAATCTGCATTTCCTAGCAGAAACGTCTATACTGCGTATCAGATATTCTTGTCTCTATTTTCTGCATAGTTTCAGCCTGTTTATCATGAAGTCCTTCGTTGTCATCGCTGCTGCGCTTGTCTCTTTGGCAGTCGCCAATCCAGTGGCAAACCCGGTTGGTGAAGTCGTTGGAAATTGCTTCTGCAAACCACCAATATGTCCGATGAGCTTGATCGCTGTAAGCTATTGCTAAAAGTATGCAGATATATTCTTCAGCTGACGTTCATCCAGGAGTGCGAATGCAAGAACTCTGCCGCGGAGGCATGCTATCAATCCTACCTTGCGAAGGGGATCAAGTGCCCCAAGCCAACTCCTCAGGTCCGCTGATGTCTGAATTTACTCACGCCCACATGTTCATACTCCCCAACATTTCCCTCTTGAAAATATGAGTCATATGAGCTCCTTTGCCACAGACCAAATCATTCATACAATCCCACCTTTCAAGTCCTCTTTGTTCAAGGTTTAGTCAAATCCATACTAATTGAAATTAGGTTTGCGGAATCATTGCCCGAGACCCCATTGCCAAACCCACAACCACCGCTACCCCAGTCCCCACCGTCTTGCCAATTGGACCCCGTTGCGGTGGCTTCGCCGGCTTGCCCTGTCCCGATGGCTTGAAATGCGTAGATGACCCGCGCGACGACTGCGATCCCAAGCACGGCGGCGCTGACTGTATTGGCGTCTGTGTTGGACCCAGGATTGCGTGTGGAGGCTTAAAAGGATTGAGTTGTCCCACGAATTATACCTGTATTGATGATCCTACGGATGGATGTGATCCGGCCAAGGGCGGAGCGGATTGTGGCGGAATTTGTATTTGGAGTGGGGGGATTTTGGAGGCTTGAGAGTTAGATATGCTAGAAGGGAGAGGAAGAGGAATGATGTGTGGGTGCAGTGTAAGGTCTATAAAAAGTCAACATTTTTGCAATACGCTTTCAACGTTTTATCTTCGCAAGGGTGAATTTATCCTCCGTTTTGCTAAAGACAGCCATGCTAATAGTTGTATAAACTGCATTCAAAGCTCTATGCGAACCCGCAATCGAAATTCGTCAAGCTCTGTCCAATCAATTATTTTTATGCAATAGGGATCTTTATTAAGGTATAAAATAATCTTCTAGAAGACCCGAGCCTTGCGCGATCAACCATGCATGCATATGCAATCTGAAATTAAGATAACTCTAGCAGATAGTCGAGAGCGACAGCCCTTCTTTCAACTTGCTTCCTTCCCCGACTACTCCAGTACTGCTATTTGGGAGAATGGGCAACTCATCCACCCCCATTCTCCGTATCTAAACTCCATTCAAAAGACAGGCAAACTTCACCGCAAACCCTACTCTACCTTTCAACCCATGCTTCGATCCGCATGTGCAACCCATAACCCGTCTTTGCCTAAACGGCCCAACGGCCCTCACCCTCCGTTCCCAAACTAGCAACACTTACTCTAAACTCACGAGACAAGCTTTCCGCTTATATATTTCCCGCGCCCGAACCTGGAGACCTTAACAAACCATCATGATTCCGGTAAGGTGATCGAACGTTTTCTAGAAACGTTGGATAAATCGTCCGAGGCTATGGCAAATCGTGGTAAATCATTGCATGGAGTTATTGCCTAGGTGGAGGGAATTGTAGAGTTTAATGAATATTTGTTTGTGTCATTCGACGGGATAGGATGGGGGAGAGTGGGCGGAATGTCGTTTTGATGATGGTGCTCCGTTGCGGTTTGGGTGTTGGTGCTTGTGGGCTGGATGGGCGGTAGGTTTGATGATATAAAGGTGGGTGTGAAGACATTATTCTTCAGACGCTTGTTGGCTCGACGGGTTCTACTATACTGAAGATCACCCACTTTACAAATGCTGTCCATACTAACCCTCCTCTTCCTCCCCTCCGCTCTAGCATACAACAATCACCCCTCCCATTCTCTAGCTGACCTCCCTATAACCCGCCGGGGCTCGACTCTCTACCTCGATCAAAAAAAATGGACCGCCTCCGGCGCAAATGTATACTGGCTCGGCCTGGATGAAAACGTGATCCCTCCTTCCGGCGAACCCTTCTACGCACCTTACAACGCGTCATATCCAACGAAAGGCCGCATCACCGAAGTGATGACTACGGTTAATGTAATGGGTGCAAGGACGATCAGGAGTCAGACGATGGGAGTGAGTGTGGGGAATCCTTTGAGTGTGATGCCGAAGCTGGGAGAGGTCAATGAGAGAGCGTTTGAAAGTATGGATTGGGCAGTTTTTCAAGCTAGGAAGTATGATTTAAGGATTTTTGCACCTCTCGTAAGTTTGGCTTGGAGGTAGAGGAGAATAGACAGACCTGAAGAGAAGAAAGTCGCTGATTAGCGGTAGACTGACAACTATGATTATTACCATGGTGGAAAGTTTGTGTTTCTAAGGTGGAGGGGGATTGACATTGGCAGCAGTGGAAATATGTGAGTATCTACTTTCGTTCAATCGATATCCTATACTTGGGCAAGAGTTGAGAGATGTTGGGTATTGGGACACACGACGGGACATAGCCAGGATATGGATAGAAACAAGTATCCTCCTACCGATCTCTAAAATCCCAGCAAGGAGTTTAGCTCCATCTGGCCATTCCTCATGGGCCACGATAAAATGCTGCATGTCTCGTAGATCATCATAGAAGAATACCTGAGTAAATCTGGAAAGGGGGATTTGTCAAAAGGCTTTGTACTGACTTGACGCAGAGATCCAAAAGTGCAAGCGTTCTACACCAACAGAACAATTATCGATGACTTCAAAAACTACATCAAGGTCATCTTGACACATAGAAACCAGTACACAAACGTACGAATGACACCCAATAATTGACAATGCTGACACATTCAGTTGACTTATGCTGAAGACCCCACGATATTTGCATATGAGACTGGAAATGAACTCGGCGGTCCGACATTCGGAGACAAAAATGTCCCAGTGGAATGGACGAAAGAGATTACACAATACGTCAAAGAACTTGCACCTACGAAGCTAGCCGTAGACGGAACGTACGGGATTAACTCGGCCCATTTGAGCATATCCAGCGTCGACATCTTCTCCGACCATTTCTATCCGATGGACGTTAGTAAGCTCTCGAAAGGAGTAGAAGCTGTCGGAACCGTAGACAAAGTTTACTTCGCGGCCGAGTATGGATGGACCCCTCAATCTCAGAAGATCTCATCTATGGACGATTTCTTTACATGGATCGAGAACCAGCAGAACAAGAGCAGGCCGATCATCGCAGGAGGTGAGTTGTTTGTTCGCGGAGATTGTGAAGAATGCATGGAAGATTTTCTTCGTCTCACCGTATTCCGAACACTCCGAGCGCTCGTATTCCGCACACCAAAACTAAGTGGCTAATATCACGTAGACCACTTCTGGAGTCTTTTCATGCATAACGTTCCAGACTGCTCAGCCTTTGTCGAACACAATGTAAGTGTCTCAAGCCACACCTGGTCAGGCCAACTTCCGGGTACCGGTAGCTAATATCGGCTTCGAAACTAACAGGATGGGTTCACGTTGCAATATGGCAACCCGAAAAATCCAGCCAATTACACAGAACAAATTTCTAAGATTCGACAGCATCTGTTCCAAATGCAGGGCCAGGTCGTCGGTGCGGCATTACCTCCAGCGCCATGTCCGGGGAAGCAATGAAATCAGGTACCCGGATTGGAGCTGGAGTGCAGGATCCGGGGTAGACGTGAGGTGGTGTGAGAGGTCGCGCTCGTCTAAAAAGTACTTTTCTTTTGTCCAATGAAACCTCCAAGGTAGGGAGATGAAACGAAGAATCCTCCCTGGATAGACTTACCTCAAGGAGAGGGCCTCACATACGCCACCCGCAAGCCCGATTATGCCCCTTGAGGACATCAAGGTGTTGGAGTTGAAGATTAAGGATGAGGACATGACAACAAAGCCGCGTTTTCCCGACCACATCCTTGTCTGAAATGTTTCCTCCTCCGACTATTCCCCACGATGCATCAAAATAGCACCCTACCCCAAATGAGACTAGCTACCCTCCTTCACAAGGATGCTGCTTCAGAAGGAAAAGAATTACTTCAGGTTTTGTCGATTAATAAAATGCGACTAGAGGTTGGAAAGAAAGTCCGCTAATGAGTCATCAAACTCTATCGCAGTCTGGATTCATGATTTGCTACATCGCCAATCCATTCAATTTGATCCTGTAACCTTTCAAAGAAATTGCACTCTAAGATACTTGTAGGTTCGGAGTCTGGACGCGAGGTCCTATTTTGTTAAGGTGGGTCGGTGAAACACCTAACCACGTAAGACGCAATTCGACTTGATGCGCATCGGCGATAGCTTGACTCGACTTGCGCTGCACACATACGAAGAAACGTGGCAGGATGTGATTTTGAACAGAGCCTCGAATTGGCTTCACAGTCTCTTTTAATCCAGCTACAAGCTTCAGAGATGAAACTTCATTGCAAGTGTTCCATGGTAAGCCCGAATTTGTTGTTGATATGATACTGTCGGAAATAGTGAGATGCTGGACCTCACCTCCGTGATCGGAACCCCGATGTGTCAGGATGGATGTAGTCTCGTGCCCCCTGTAAGACTCTGTGCATGTTATCTCAAATCTGCAGGCTGAGATGAGTCTCGACAATCGACTCCACAATGCAGCAGGCAGTTCGGCCGCGGATCGTTGTCGATGCAGCCATTTGCAGGGAATAATTAAGGCCCTCTCCTCCACGGCGATGCAGAACGCCGATTTAATAGAGCGTCTGAAGCGTTACACGGGAGAAGGCTGAAGCTAAAGTCCGAGTCTTCACCGTGAGAACGTCAACGCCCCTCCCCGCAAAATCTCAACACCAGGGTGTTCTGGAGATCGGCGTGGTCAGCCCCACACGTTCCCGCTCGCTTGCTTCGAAATTGTTGGTGTTTTTGAATCGACGCCGTACTTCTCTCCGTACCTGGCATGCCCAATGCCCGGTATGAATGCCGAGAGATAAGGGTTCAACAGTTTTTTTACGGTCAGCGCATGTCATTTCAGCGTTCTTTGAGGCATTGGATGGAGAAGCTTGCGGAGTGGTCAGCTCTTATTGTCAGGTGCCGTTTGAAGAGGGAGGAAGAGGATAGCAGCGGAATTTACTGCGCCCCGCTAGAGCTGAGTACGTAGTCCTATTGGACCCGGGGCGTCCACCGCTCTTGGAAGCTTGGAGGGAAAAGGCCGCAATTCTGTCGACGCGTTGACTGTCTGCCGGCTAGCATCTCGGCTGTGGGCCATTGGTGCTGGCGTCGTTGTTGTCAAAGTACACGATTCGAGACCAATCGTGTTGCAGATGGGATATCCATATCCGGCAGAAGTTTTAAGAGCAGGTCGCCGCTGCCGCTAGACTACTGGCGGAGCGTGTGCAGCGTCTGGCAGGCAAAAAATGGTTGACTGTCTACGGAGGATTATGAAAGGGTAGTCCCAGCAGTGAACAGCCCTTGGCTCGCAACCACCCATTCAGGACTGTTTGACGTAGAAAGCTGTCCTGCATAATCAGTAGGCAACGCCCTTCTACCGCGGCACAGCGTTGGGTGCAGCTGAGATGAGCGCGCTGAATTCCGCACGGGCGAGCTGCTGACGTCGGGCAACGCGGTGTACTGCACTCTTCCGGTAGCTTAGTCCCGAGCACATCCGAGAATGACCGTCGCCTCCAACGCCAAGAGGCGAAAGCGCCGATGATCCGAATCTGGGGCCTGGGGAACGCACTAGTCATCCCCACTGGAGACGAGGCCTGTCATGAGGGATAATCGTAGTCGAGTGCATCGCGAGCCGCGTGAATGGCCCAAGCCTCGATTAGGCCTCACCTGAATTCTACCATGGCGAAATTGGGACCCGTACATAATCTTCCCCTTGCCCCCCTGTGCCCCTCGCGTGCCCGGTCTTGATACCTCTCAACTCCACTCCTCCCCATTAATAGGATCCCGCCCAAAGAACCCTTCCCCACAAGACGACAGCAGTGTGTAACTATGTCCGAATGCTCAGCATCGCTCTCTGACCAGCAAGAGACTCAACCACCGAAGCGCAAGGCCGCACAAGCAGGACTCGATGGAAACACCACCGGACGTTCAGTAAAGAGAAGGGCTTCAAAGGCATGTCAATGCTGTCGAGCACGCAAAGTCAGATGCAACGTCACCGAACATGGAGCGCCGTGCACGAATTGCAGACTGGACGAGGTGGAATGCATTGTGTCAGAAAGCAGGAGAAAAAAGTCAGTATCCGACGGGCCCTTTACCGAAGCTCCATCTTTCCGCCGAATGCTCGCATCGAGAGAGAAAAACATGTCGTCATGCGAGTGTCGGCCCTTTCCCACCAGCCAGCCACTTACAGTGCGTTGGTCCTGTCACGGCGGTCTGGATTATTTCCTTGGCCGTGAAATTGCCGGCTATATTATCATCACACTTTTTGGGCACCATTTTACAGATGACTGACGTTATGGCAGGAAATGGACCAAGGACGACGACAACCACGCAGGCGAAAATACTTCGTCGGTCTCGAGTGTGAATCGCAAGCTCGCTTCGCGCGAGGCCCTTGACAGCATCCAGAACCTCACCTCAGCCTCATCGCGAAGGTCACATGAGGCAGAACCGCGGCTTGACGAACATGTGCCACATTCCATCTGTGCGTCCGACCACCCGGCAACAGAACACGGACTGCGTTTCGTCTTCTTGAATCACATGCGCTGACAATCTGACCAGATCAAACCCATGGCTCTCGCTTGAACTCCATCAACAGCTTCTCAGAGCTGCACCGGCGTCTTTCCGTCAATTCACAAGCAACTACCAATGGATTGCCAATCATGCCATTTGCGTCCTTTACCGGCGATGCCCGGACGCCATTTTATGGCAATGTTGGTCCCAAGACTTCCACTGTAGCTGACTTGCCGCTCTACATCAAACCCCTGCCAGCGCGCATTGGCCCCGATGAAGTTGCCTATTTGGAAAAGAAGGGCGCATTGACAGTGCCCAAGTCCACCCTCCGCAATGAGATGCTACGGGCGTACGTTGAGTTCGTGCATCCGTACATGCCACTTTTGGACCTGCATGACTTCCTACCAATCGTTGATCGGCCGGACGGGAGCCTCGGTAAAGCCAGCTTGATTTTGTTCCAAGCCGTCATGTTCGCCGGCTCGGCCTTTGTCGATATGCGGCATTTGCGGAATGCAGGCTATGCCACACGCAAGGAAGCTCGCAAAGACTTTTTTCAGAAGACAAGGGTGAGTTCAATTTTATCTTTGTGCTTGGCACTTCTTGGCCGAACTCGGTACAAACCACCTCGTACGCAGCTTGGCAAGATCACACCCAGATTGTCTGTGGTTTGAAATCCACCTTGAGATTGCATGTGAATTTGCGGGAAATATCTGGCTGCCCATAACAGCCCAAGTAACCCTGCTAACCATTTCTATCTAGCTTCTGTACGACTTCGACTATGAGTCCGATCGTGTCTCTCTAGTCCAATCCCTGCTTCTCCTGACGTACTACTACGAGACTCCAGATGACCAGAAAGACACATGGCATTGGATGGGCGTGGCGACATCCGTCGCACACACCATTGGGCTCCATCGTAATCCAGACAAGACGAATATGGACACGAAGCGCACCCGTCTCTGGAAACGCATCTGGTGGTCAACTTACATGCGAGATCGTCTCATTGCTCTAGGAATGCGTCGACCGACCAGGATCAAGACTGAAGACTTCGATGTCCCCATGTTGACTTTGGATGATTTCGAGCTTGCTCCAATCCCGGATACAGTGACTTGTCTCCCGCCAGATTGCCGCGTAGCATTCAACGTCAAGATGCAGCGTGAGCTCGCTATAATGTGCATTGAGAAAGCCAAATTATGTCTTTGCATCTCCCACGTGCTCTCTAAACAATACTGCGTGTTGAATAACAACCAAGGCCTGATGAACGACCGCACAACGATGATGCTACTCCCTAAGAAATTGGACCCGGAGACGGGAGAGGTCAAGGCCTGTGACGAGGAGTTGCAGAAATGGGTCAATGAACTACCGGAGGAAGCCAAATACACGGACAAGTTGACGGGTGAGAATGCGCTAGATTTGCACAGAGCATTGCTTCATATGGTTTTCTTCACGACGCTCTCCGCGCTCCACCGGCCGCAAGTCCTTCCGTCATCCCACACCGCACCAACTCCTACCGACGCGAAACAAGGCCTTGGCCACGACTTTCTCGACGTCTCTCGCCGGAACGTACGTCGGGCTGCGTCTGCCATTACCTCAATAGCTCAGCGTTTAGATTCGGCTAACCTTGTCAAATTCCTGCCCACAACCGGTGTCACGGTGCTACTTCCAGCCATCATCATCCACTTGCTGGACATCAAGGCTCCCGAGGAAGAAACCCGACGCTCTAGTCTCCGCGGCTTCTGCCAGTGCATGGCTGTGATGGGCAAACTCCGCGACTTGTACGCCGCCGCCGACTACAGCACCGCATTCCTCGAAGCCGCAATCCGGAAAGCCGGGATCCACATCGCCCCTATGCAGCAACAACCGCTGGCCAAACCATCGCCAGTAACTACGGTCGAAGATCTCGTCGACGCGGGCAGGCGACTCGATTTGGCTCACGATACCCCTACTTCTCAGCATCTTGCAGATGCAACTCGGACGACATTAACACCACCCCCGGACAACGGAACAACGAACATGACACTACTAGAGAAGATATCCGGACCACCAGGCGCACCAGGGGCCAACGTCACCGACGAAGAGGTTGCTCGACGATTAGAATCCTTCCTGGCCTCCACACCACCAGAATCCGACCACGACCACGACAATCTCGACGCCATCACCATCTCACAAGACTCGGACGGGCATTCCCATACCCACTCCCACCACATCCCCACCACAAACTCTCACCCTCATACCCATACCCTCGCCCATGCCCACCTAAATCACGCCCTTAAATCTACCTCCGAACTCAACTACACCGGCTTCGCATCCGATCTCCCGCCAAACCCATTCAACCATCACCACGACTCCGAAACGCTCTTCTCTAGCCTGCCGATGAACCACGATTTCGACGACGGCGATTTCGACAGTTTGCTGAACTTGGATGCGGTGGGAGAGGCGTTTGCGTGGGATGAGGGTGCCTTGGAGAACGGGTTGCAGATTTCTGGGGAGATGGGGATGGGGATGGGTGGTGGGGACGCGGATTGGTTTGGTGGTGGGGGCGGTGGGGTTGGAGTGGGGCATCTAAATTTGGGGGAGTAGGTGAGGGGGTAGACAGCAAAGGAGGAGCAGGTAGGGAGAAGAGTGGGGGAGATGGTAGTGTTGGAAGAATGGTGAACCAGAGAAGTGGCTTCTCTTCGTTTCGTTTCTTTTGGGCGGAAAAGTTTCTTCTTGTTGCTTTGGAACCTTTTTCTTCCCGTCCTATTTTGCGGTGCGATACATGCATGCGAAGATATCCACGTTTTATTTGCGCTTTTGATCTATCACAAGAGCGATTTCTTCATCTTCATTATTCCTTAATATGATAAGCTGAATGGGGGTAGTATTGGTTTGCTTCTGTTTCCGCTTGTATTTCCAAGGCCAAAAGACGATATGACAGCGGAGTGGGTAATAGACGATCTGAGTATGATCGATTTCTCTTGATCGAAGAACATAGGAACGAAGACACGAATTAATTAAGCTCAAATATCCCACAATCACTTCTCCCGTTCTCCAGGCTCCTTTTCTTCCAACTATTATTTGATAATAAGTGCATGCATGGCGCCCCTTTTGCTGCTTTGTTGGTCTGTCCTTCCTCCTTTCAAGCTTCGAGGCACACTCTCCTCGTTTCCTTCCTTCCTTCCTTCCTTCCTTCCTTCCTTCCTTCCTTCCTTCCTTTCTTTCTTTCTTTCTTTCCTTCCTCCCTTCCTCCCTTCCTTCTTTCTTTCCTTCCTTCCTTCCTTCCTTCCTACCCTTCCTACCCTTCCTCTCTCCTTCCTCCTTTCCTTCCTTCCTTCCATTATTCCTACCATCTTCCCCAGCCAACGAATTAAATTTCGAAATGCGGAAGAAAACTAGACCAGATCAGGGTATCTGTTGAAGACAAAGGCCACCCTCCCACCTTCACCCATGTAACCAACATTACCAGCACTATTTCGCTTCAACTATCCCCATCGGCTCCAGCCTTCGCGTATCGCGTGCATCCCAAAACGCAAAATTCCCTGGCCAGCAACTCTAGTTCGACTAAGCAATCGTGCAGGAGGCCAGCCCGACATCGTTTCGTTTAGCCCAACTAAGATACATGCAGGATTCAGGGACTAAATTAGAGAGGAAAGGAAAGAAAATGGCGATTCCACGGTTGTTGAAATCCGGGGGAACGCCACAAACACAAGCGCCCGATAACGGTCGGGGATTGATTACCCGCGGAAATTCGAGAGAGGGGGGATCCTTTTTGAAAATGTAGATTACAGGCAAAGAGATGGATGGGAAATGATACGAGGAATAAAAGTTTTGGAAAAGGACGAGTTTTCGGAGTAAAAGAAGGCCTTGGAGTAAAGTAGTGGGAATATGCCTAACCAGGTAGTTCCGCTCCATTCCTCCCTTTGGCTCTGCTACTCTTCTTGCGCCCACCTCTCCTCCCTTACCGGTCTATTCTCTCCCGCCTTCTCCCTCTCCCCGCTAAACTCCCGCTTCCAAGCCCAGTACTCGCCAAGACGAATTTCAGCGTAGCTTGCATAGTCGAAGTCAATCAGTGAGATCTGAGCCTGGATCAGGGCCCAGATGCCCCAATAGAATCCCGGCACGCCGCGGAACTTGTTGACTTGCTCGTATAGCTCGTTGAGCTCTGCGTCCTCGAACGTGCGGTTCTGGTTCAGGTTGAAGCTTCGAAGATACTCTTTCAAGAAGGCACGGCGCACGGAGCGCGTGGGCAGGACGGTGAAGTCGCAATCGAAACCGCCCCACTCTGCGAAGTGGTTTGCGATGTCGAAGGAGGCGGGCGCGGGTGTGGCATACTCGTAGTCAATGAAGGACACTGTTGCAGGGGCCTCAAGGTCGTCAGAATTGCCCGACTGGCTCGAGCGCCGCGATACAGAGGCAGAAGAGGGGATCGGCTGGATGATGACGTTGCCGCTGAGGAGGTCGCAATGGGCAAAGACGAGCGGGTTCGAGGAGCCGACACCTGGCATATCACCGAGCAGCTTCACAAGCCATTCCAGCTCCCGCTGCAGTTGGTCGCGACGGCTCTTCTCCGCCGTCGTGCTGGTAGGCAGAGCAAGCACCCACTTTTGCATAACGGTCCACACATTCGGGATCGGCTTGCCCGGCGTCAATTGTGCCATAGCCTGCAATGAAGCACGTTTATTATTGGGCGTTATTTGCGCTGGAGCAGGACATATGCTGCTGATACTCGATATAGGTAACGTTGCATGCCATTCTCCGAGTCTCTGTGCCACACCGCGCCACACTTCTGGCCGACGCAGGTCGGCTGGCGAACACACGCTGCCTTGAATAAATTTGTAGAGGAGACCGTTGTCGAACCGTGCCAGGAGAGATGGCGCGAGGCCGTGACGGGCGAGGAGGGAGTGGGAGAGGGATTCCTCTGGTTGCGAGCTTCGTCAGAAGAGGGAGTGCAGAAGGGGAGAGATCAGGACTCACTCTCGCGGTCAATTAGGACATCGGTTCCCTTTCCGTAGGCACGAAGTAGAACAGCTTCGTTGTCTATCTCAGTCTCCGAGAGACCCGGGAGCTTATTGATTGCTTTTAGAAGCTGTTCACCGCTAGATCAGCACGACATCCCAATTGCCCCGGTTTACGGCTGTTTCAAAGGCAATGCAACAACTTACCGTGTTCGTGATGCCATCCGTGAATCTGACAAACTTGATAGTGCCCTGCGAGTCTCTCCACTCTGGCCGCAGAGTGAGCACGAGATTCAGAGCCGAGTTGTGGGAATCGGTATTGGTGTACATGAGAGGAATGTACCGTATCGAATCGAACGGATGCGATTCGTTCCCCATGATTTCTGCGCGGTAGGCTTGCGAGCGTGAGCTTTCGCAGTTTTGTGAATAGAAAAGTTGAGGGGTGCCAGATGTCATCGGCGCAGCAAGCATGTGAAACCTGCCCAGGAACACGCGGCTGTCTGGCCGGAAGCTTGAGGGGAAGGTACGTACCAATTGGTTGTAGAAATGGGCGTATATATATGGCAATAATGGTGGTGTTGTACAAGCGGGGTGTGTTCACAGTTGAGTCCGAGATCGTGGGAGTGATGCAGGAACAAGAAAGTGATTGTCTGGTCTCGTGGGTGCTTGCCCTTGTGGAACCTCAAGCGAAGCACGCCAGAAGCCCCCCGGTCGAACCGCCACCATTTGCAAGTCCAGACCCTGTACGGATTATCCAGGCCTCTGACGTATTCGCCGCTTTGGCTCCACCTGAGTCCTCTCCCATCCATAGTCATCGGCCATTCAGTTCTGCAAACAATAGGATCCAGGATCCCCCATTGTATTGAGACTGACACGGCAATATCGGAAAAGATTTGCTAGCCAGCAGCTTGGCATGCGACCGAGAAGCAGGCCCTGCGGGGCCTACCCACGCATCCACAATCCACTTGTCAGACCGCCTGCCGACTGTGCTCCAGCCGTTGCTTCGGCAGTTCCCTCGTTCGCATTTCTGAAAGTTCTTCTATGTCACCCGTTTTCTGTTACTCTCTGTGGTTCGTGGCCGTCATCCAGCCACGTGCGTGCCTACGTACTCGACTCGTGTGCTCCATATCTCTAACAAGGCTAGCGTTGCACCAAGCACTAAATAGCTACTTGTCTGGTCTCAGCAAATCTGCTCAATTTGGGTGCCTTTGCTAGCGGAATTAGATGGAGACGGCGCGCCTGTTCAGACCTTCCCAAGATTTCCCGAGATTCAATTCACAGTTGGCATCGACGGGGCCAAGCATTTTCTGAAGTAAGCTTCCAATTTGTCTACTCCGATTCTACATACATCATTCCAGGAAAATGCCTCCCAATCTACCAGTCTAAGTCTAGCTCCCAAGTAAATCCACAAACTTGAAAGCAAGACAACCCACTGCGAAACTAAACACTAGGAGCTGCATCATTCCAAGTCCAACGCCGACATTTGAGAAAGAAAGGAAATATGAGAGATCATGATGGATGGGTGAGATAGGACAAGAGAGGATGTCGTGTAAAGAGGGAAAAAAGTAAGGAAAGAACTACTTCGCCCGGACGACACCATCTTCCCAAATGGTGCCGAGCGCAAGCAGAACAGAGGAGAAGAGAAGACAAGGAAAATCGTGACCATATACATGAAGAGAATGCAAGAGAGAAACCCATCCATCTATCCCTCGGAAAGAAAGTGGAAATGGAAAAGGAAAAGGTAATCATGCCATGGCGCCTGCTATGAACTGGCTCAGCTCCTTGGCCTTCACACCCTCCATCATCGTGAAGTGGTTTGCATCCTTCATGCTCGTGATCTTCACCTGCTGGCGGCCAACAAGTGTGTCCCATCCGTTAGGTCCAAGATCCACCCTGTTGTTCAACAGCCATTTCATCTCCCGAGGGTCATCAGCCCTCTCCTCTGGTGGTGGGATGCTTCCGTCCTTGCACACCCCATCTTCAGCCCAGATGATGTGCACCTGCGGCGCCTGGCCCTGGAAGGGTCTCGCCTTGTATGTGTCAAGAGCGTCGATGAAGGCAAGGAAATGAGGAAGAAGCCAGGATGGTGGCGGTGCGCCGCCTTGGCCGAACAGGTTGATGCTGTTGAAGAAGTCGTAGAGGCGGGTCGGGAGCTTCTCAAGGCCGATCGGGTTCGGAGTATCGAGCAGAATCAAACGTTCGACCTTCTCGCCAGCGCAGACGAGGGTCTGGGCGGCATCGTAGGCGCAGATGCCGCCTGCGCTCCAGCCACCCAAAAAGTACGGTCCATGAGGCTGACGGCGGCGGATCTCATCGAGGTAGGGAGCCGTCAGGTCAGCAAGTCCGCACTTCATGTCCTGGGGGGTCTTCATGTATGGGCAGTTCAAGCCGTAGACTGCGACGTCGGCGGCAATGCGGGGGAGGGGAGCGTACGAGGTGGAAGAGCCGGAGCCGTCAGGGAAAAGGAAGAGCTGCTTGGTAGCAGATTTAGGAGAACCCTGGAGGAGGATTGAAGAGGCTCTTGGAAGCGTCGAGGCCGGCTTCAGAGGGATGGAGAGCTCCTTGACGATGACCGAAGCTGTCTCAGGCGGTGAAATGTCGACTGGTGCTGCAGGGGCCGGTGTAGACTTGATGCCTAGAGCGGCCTCGACCGCGTCGAGGCAGCTGTTGGCAGCGAACAGATCTGAAGGCAGGTCCAGAGTAAGCTCCTCTCGAAGTCTGCCAAGAACATTGAGAGACAACAGAGAGTCCATCCCGAGCTCACTAAGGTCCAGGGTGCCAGTAATCTCGGCCTCTTTGACACCGATTTCCTCGGCGAGAATGCGGCGAATAGCGTCAATGACTCCGTTATCGTCGCCTTGGATGGAGCTACCGTTCGTGCTTTGGCTATCGCCGACCTCGGACTCACTCGCGGGGGTGGAGGCGTATGAGGAGCTGACTTCGGAGACAACCACAACATCTTGGGCGTCGCTTCCCTTAGGGAGGAAAGCGAGGAAGTCCTTGACGGTGGGGCAGTCGTTGAATAGCCCGCTTTCGACGTCAAGCTCAAGCTCCTCGCGAAGACGGCCAGAGATATTCAGCGAAAGGAGAGAATCAACGCCAAAGTCAGCAAATGCGGCGGCTGGAATCAGGTCAGATCGCGAGACACCAACTTCTTCACAGATGATATCGAGGGCCTTATCAGCAATACTAGGTCCAGATGGTTTCGATGCAACAGGAAGAGGAGGAGGAGCCAGAGTCTTGGCAGGCTTTGCCTGGAGTTTGGCAGAGACAGCAGCAGCAGGGACCGGAACTGACTTGGCAATAGGTGCTGTAGCCTTTGGTGCAGCCTTGCCAGCACCTGGAAGGAGGTGATCGAGAATTCGTCGCGGCACACCTTGAAACTGCAAGCTGTTAGAGAACAGGCAACAATAAAACGGAGGATATGGTCTTACTTTGACACCTCCATAGACGGCAACAATCGTCTCACCGTCGAAGATGTAGACATCACCAGCATGCATCGTCCCTCCGATGTTCTGCATCTTAACATATGTTTGGTAAGTCTTCTCGGAAGAAAGCTTGGTTGCGACCCGCATCGAATCCCAGCCATGGTTGACAAAGACTTGAGTCTTGGAATCGGTGTTGTCATTTGCGTTCATGGTGAAGCCGGTGACCTGGCCGAGACTGTCAATCCAGTAGGGAGCGAGGTAGTACTTGCCACTAGTTGGGTCCTTCTGGAACTTGACGCGAGTAGACGTCTCTAGATCATCGCTGTTCATGACAACCTCCTCCATGCCCTTGTACTGCTGCTCGTAGTTCACGATGGCGCCGAAGAGCTTGTAGGCCATGCCGCGCTTGATCAGATTGGTAGCGCCATCGTCGACACCACTGTGCAAGGCATCAATGCGAGACCTGATCAGGTAGGAGTTGCGTCTCCAATCAGCCATCCAAGCATCGACATCACCCAGCTTAACCTTGCAGTTAGCATGGTCAGTGGTCATCTTGCCTTGCTCGTTGACGCTGTAAATATGTACAGTAATCTCCTTGGCAGACCAGTCGGCGATAGCCGAAGAACGGAAGAGTTGCTTCTGCCCTGTAGCGATGAGCGGATTCTTGACTACCATCTCGGCGACGTCCATTCCAGTAGCAGACGGCTTAGTCTTGCTGTTGTTGATGAGGTAGTCACCAAGCGTGAGAGCAATATCTGCGTAAAGCGAGGACGGGCAGAGAGGAGTGCCGTTGACCGCATGGCCCTGAATAGCGGCGACCAGAGTCGGCTCCTGAACATCCGACTCCATAAGAATGGAAGGCCTGGTCGCTTCAAGCTTCTCCTCAATCATCTTTTGAACCGAGGATGTAGACAGTTTGGACTGGACAGGTGGGGCAGGAAGAGCAGCAGTAACTGGAGCGGGCGCATCGCCCTTGGTAAGGCAGAAGTTGTTGTTGTACTGGATCCAGTAGGTCTTAGCGTCCCAGTTGTAGGATGGAAGCTCGAGAACACGGTGAGAGCTTTTGAAGTCGCGGTGGTACTCGTTCCAGTTGACATCGATGCCAGCAAGGTGCAAAGAAGACAGACTGCCGGCAAGTACCTCGAAGGAGTCTTTGTTCTTTTGGAGGGACGGAAGAGCAACAGTGTCACTGCCAACAACAGCTTTGATCATGCCCGAACAGATAGGGTGAGATCCAAGCTCGACCCAAAGAGTCTTCTCGGTGATGGTCTTGCTATCGAGGGCTGCGTTCAGGCCAGACACGAAGTCGACGGTCTCGCGGCAGGCACGGCTGAGATAGAGGTGGTTGAGGATGCCCTCACCTTCGATGACCTCTCCCAGCAGTGGGGATATGAAGGGGACGGCAGGAGTAGCGAATCGGATCTTCTCAGCAACCGCCTCGAAGTCGGACAAGATTGTCTCAACTTGTGCAGAGTGGAAAGCATATGGAACCTTGAGCTTCGTTGACTTGAATTTGGCCGCGGTAAGCTCCTCGGCAAGTGCGTCGATGGATTCATTTGCACCGCTGAGTACCAGAGCGTTGGGGCCGTTGATGCAAGCAACTTCACAGGGCTTGCCAACAAGATGAGTGCCAACCTGAGCCAGGGAAGTTTGAACTGCCAGCATAGCGTGGGTGCCAATGGAGCAACGCGCGATGAGAAGCTGAGCTCGCTTACCGGTCAGGTAGATTGTGTCGCTCGCAGACAAGACACCTGCAGCATTGAGGGCCGCATATTCTCCAAGGCTGTGGCCGATGACCGCACTAGGAATAACGCCAAAGGAAGCCCAAAGGCGAGTGAGGGCCATCTGCATGCATGTAGTTCCGAGCATAGCAACTACCGGGCTGAGGTTGTCAACATCGTTGATGGACCCGTCAATCAGAGGCTGGATGCTAGGGAAGCCGTGGCTTTGGCCAATGCGGTCGAATCGCTGGATATCATTGCGGTATTGGGTGAAGTTCTCGAAGAGCTGCTTGCCCATTCCCGATTGAAGGACTCCTTGGCCAGTAAAGGCGAAGGCCACCCCAGGGGTTCTGGCTGGGACAGGCTTGAGGTCTTGCCTCTGGCTGGCATCCTTCAACTTCTTGATGACAGTCTCAATGTTTGCACCAGTGGCCACGATGCGGTGGTTGTGGTGCATACGACGCGCAGTGGTAGTGTAAGAGAGAGCAGGGAGGGCTATGTCCTGATTCTGTTCGAGGAATTTTGCGAAGGACTCGAGGTTCCTCTTCAAGGAGAGGATGGATCGTCCGGAGACGGCAACCATGTGCGTGGATCGAGGGTCTTTGCTTTCAGTCCTGTAGGCGATAGGAGCGTCCTCCATGAGAAGTGCAGTGTTGCCTCCAGCTGCACTGAAATTGTTCATGAAGACCGTACGCTTTCCTCCGTCAGGTCGCTTCCACTCCGTCGGCTTGCGTGCAATGTGAACATTGCGAGCTCCCAGATCAGGGAAGCTGTGGTTGATCTTAGTCTTGATTCCGCAATGGGGTGGTATTTCGTTCTTCTTCATCATCATGAGGACTTTTATGAGCGAGGCAACACCAGAGGCCGATTCAGCATGTCCAATATTTGCCTTAGCTGAGCCAAGGTGGAGTGACTGGGTAGGACGACCTCCCTCGGTCGGTGCGAACACCTGAAGGACTGACCCCATCTCCACAGCGTCACCAGCCTGAGTTCCAGTGCCGTGCATTTCGATGTAGCTGACATCAAGGGGGTTGACGTTAGCCGCGTTCAACATGTGCCCGAAGATCGCCGCCTGCGCGCCTACGTGAGGTCTAGTCATACTCTCAGCCTCAGCGCTGTGATTCGTGTATGCCCCAAGGATGACGCCGTAGATAGGATCGCAGTCAGCCTCGGCGTCTTCCAATCTCTTCATGATGATAGTGCCAACAGCATCAGCTCGGCAATACCCGTTCGCTCCATCATCAAATGTGTTGCAGTTGCCAGTGGTAGAGAGGAAGTGTCCACGATCCAAGCCGGCAAAGTTATCTGGATTAGTCATGACGTTTGTGCCGCCGGCGATGGCAGTGTCGCAGTCTCCCTTCCAGAGCGAGTTGCAGGCAGTGTGAATAGCAGCAAAGCTAGAGGAGCAGGCAGTATCAACACTGAATGAAGGACCGCTGAACTTAAAGTGGTAGTTGATACGTCCAGGCGTAAAGGCCCGGTTGCCACCAGGGATGAAATAGGTGTCGACATTTTGCCCGCTGTTCACCTCACGCCAATCGTCACTGGTCATGCCGTAAAAGATGCCAACGCGGTCGCGCTGAGAAGACGCTGTAGAATGTTAGCTTTCAGGACTGATATCAGAAGTTTTGACCTACCGGTTCGGTTTGGAACGAAACCTGCGAGTTCGAACGCCTCATAAGCAGTGGTAATGGCAAGACGCTGGCCGGGATCGGCGTTTGCGGCTTCTCGGGGTGACATATTGAAGAAGCGGGCATCGAAAAGGCCAGGCTCTTCAATGAAGCAACCGTGCCGGATACGAGATGTGTTCTTCTTCTTGCCTGTGGGGTCAAAGTGAGCATCTACGTCGAATCGGTCCTTGGGAATCTCGCGGTGTACATCACGTCCTTGGTGAAGAATTTCCCAGAACTTCTCGGTGTTAGCAGAGTCCGGGAAGCGACCAGAGTATCCAACAATAGCAATCTTGGATTGCTGTGGGCGGGCATGTGGAGAAGCGTTGATGTTGGTATTCTGATCGTCGATTTTGACACTAGCAAAGCCTGCCTGGGAAAGGGCAGCTGCTAAATGCTGCGAACCGTTGGCGATAAATGGGATGATAGTGGCTTGAGAGACGCCGGCCTCCTTCAAGGAAGCGGGGGTACCCTCAAGCAGTTTATCCCAACGGATAGGCTCCATCAAAATCTCACGAAGACAAATCCGCAGAAGCTCTCCATACGTGGAAGCGGTGATCAACTGGCCAGTAACATCGGAGAAGACGGGGATTTTAGGTGTGTAGGAATTTACGATCTCCTGAGAGGTGGTAGCCATTATCGCGTCGATATCAGCCTCTGAGTAGAGGTGGGAAGTGTGATACGGAGCGAACACAGAGACCTTGGCACCTTTGGACTCAGAAAAAGGTGATGTCTTGACGAGAGTCTCGAGGACGGACGGAGGGCCGCTAATTGTGACGTTGTTCGGAGTGATGTAGCTGATATACGGTCGGGATGCATGGGGGATACCTTGATCCTCCTCGAATGCATCCAGAGCCATCGAAACGCGCTGGGCAGGCAGGGGAACGATCATAGACCAAGATTGGGAGCCCGCAGTGGGTTTCTCGATATCGTTTCGAACCTGGGTAGTCCTCAGTCCAGTGCGGAAGGCGATCAGCACAGCTTCAATGGCCGCTGGGAAGAGTTCAGCCCATGTCTGAGAAGTGCTGATGGCGGCAGAAGAAAGAAGACCAGTGCAAACACCAACAATGTGGCTCTCGGCGGGGGAAGGATACTTGAGCGTGCTCTGGCCATAGTGGCTATAATTGGTCGTTAGTATGTTGGAGTGAGCGGAGGGGAGATGTGGCAACTTACCTGATGAAGCAAGCGAGTTGATTGAGGGTGTGGAAGGCGCTCTCGAGGGCCGGGTTCCTGGTTTTTGACTCGCTGCAACGAGCCAAGAGATCGAGCAGAGAAGTAAACCGAGGAAACTCGTCCTGAAAGGCGATGGGAAGGCGGTTGATTTCGACTCTCAGGGCGTAATAGACTCTCTCAAAGAAAGTAATCAGGAGGCCGTTGTGCTTGATCGAGAGGAGACGCTTAAGGGAAGCTGCGAATGGGCTAGTCTGATCTCCAAAGAGCAGGACTTGAGTGGATTTGTCCATTGTAGCGAAAGGATTGAGTCGTTGGCTGAAATTGGGAAGTGGTTGGTAAGTTTACAGACAACGATTCGTAGGATGGCTCGTGGAGGTGATAGGCCTTATGGTGTGATACAGGAGATTGAGGTATTCCTAAGAAGATCATATATACTAGAATCTATGGCCGTTAGAGATACCTGAATCCCGGTACATGCCATCCTAACAGACGTCAATCCCGATCACGCAGTGTCCGTATTGTCGGATACCTGCTCTCACCGAGTCTTCTATAATGTCGTAGACCGAATGAGCTATGGTTTGAGCGTAGGGGGGTTACTAATTGGGATAAGTGAGCTAGTGTCTTCGCCAAGATGTCTCTGCATTTGAGTGGTAACCCGACGATGTGGACGCCGCAAAGCGTTTCGTCTCATGAGGGTGAGAGCATGCCGTCTAGGTCTGCTGGCGAGCAAGTAGTTTGATCTGTGATTTGTCGGTCAGCTGCGGTACTGCCCAGGCGTCGCTCTACGATCGCAAGTCAACACGCTGCTTCGGTTTCCGATCCTTCCTCAGCCTCACAACCTAGCCAGTACGATGCCACAATTGGAAATTTTGTGGCGGTATACTAGCTTGGGACACGTGGTTCCTAATAATACTTTCTAAGCCCGCCTTCATATCTATTCTAACGGTGTTCTGATAGGCAGTGGGACCTTTGGATGAAATTGCGCCAGAGGGCGTGGGATCGATACAAGAACTCTTCTAAAAGCGTTTCTGGGATGTGAAGAACTCCATGGTGCTCAAGAACTTGATTTGCAAAATCTCGTATGAGTTGATCCAACACATGGGTTCACTCTCTAGGCTTCCGACACATGGTCCTTTATCGGCATGTGCAAAAGACAAGTATAGAGTACACGTAGTAGATCTGGGTCGCGGAACATTGCAATGCTACCAGGGTAGCTCGGAGAGAGGAACCACGCTTGAAAGGGAATCTATCATGTATTTTCATGAAGGATGACGGAAACGATGGCGCTTTGATGGATTCTAGAAGGAGAAGGGTGGATAGGGATCTCGAAAGACTGTGAGCTGCACCATGCGATATTCGCTGAGTAAGCATTCCACCCCACCAAGGTATGTTTGCTGCAAGTGAAATCAATTGACCAGTCGAGCGGTGAATTGCTGGCACATTTTACTACCAAAAACAAAAAGTACGTAATTAAAACACCAGTTCAATTTAATCCAGCTGTTCACGCTAAATTGCGTCAAGTAAAGGAGCCTATATCTCCACTAGTTGATGAGGTGCTGAGAATGATGTCGAGCAAAAGTCAATTCAAAGGAGACACCCTAGCCTACAGTCTATATCTATCACATCGCATAGCAAACCCCTTTACGAAATATGTCTGATGAGGTACTCTTTGTCCGCTGCTTAGCAGACAATCTGACCTTCGCGAACGTGCCACTCAACCCAGCCAATTGTCATCCTAAGTGTGAGAATCAACAACCTTGTTCCCCCTTTACAAGGTTAGGGTGCTTACTTTGATCTCTTTGTATCCGCAAAGTTCTCGTGGTCGGGAATGCACTTGGCGATATACTCCGGATCGGCCTTCATCTTGACGAAGCATTCAGTATCTGGGAATGTGGCCTGAACAATGCAGTCATAATCGGCAACATTGGCAAACTGAGGGTCAAAGAGCTTGTCCATTTCGGCGCGGGTAGCGGTCGTATTGTGAGACTGAGGAGATTAGAAGTTCTCAGACAAAGAAGTTATCGAGGATCAGATACCATAGCGAAGCTAAGCATGCCATACTTGGCCATCAGGCCCTTCACAAGGGGGCCATGGATCTCGCTCATGTAAGTATGGTAATCCTCTTCGCTCATCCCTGGCTTTCGGTATGCACACACGGTCCATGCAAGAACGGGGGCCATTTTGAAAGTAAAGAAGTTCGATTGTGAAGACAAGAGGAATATACTGAAACGGGGAATGAGAAGCGAGATTGAAAATGATGAAGAAGTTTTGATAGCTAAGCGGCAACTTCGAGGTTATATGCTCAAGCGTTAGCACGCAACAGGGTCTAGATCTAGGGGGAGATCTCAGAGCCTTGATCGCCTACACCTAAGCATTCTAGTTTCCGCGTCTTTCGCTTTCCAAAGCTTACTTCTCCGTGATAACATCCGAGAAAGAAGAGTTGATATACGTTCGGATAGCGAACGAATGTGGAGCAAGTAATATTGGTGTTCATTGTCGCAGACGACGGAAATGATTCATACGAATGCTTCATCAAGAACACAGTCCTATCGGCATGCTTAAGAGTTGATGCGACCATTAGATTAATTATGGAGGAAGGCGTTGTCGTTGTAAATACAAGACCACTACCTCGGGAAGGAGATGAAATATGGGTCTCATCACATGCGTCTTGGCATTTCCCTGGGCCATAACCCCTCGTAAGCTCAATAATTCTTCTCCCTAATTTAATCACACTCGATTCTCTTTTGAAATGGTCTCCAAAAAAGTACATGTTCTCCTCAGCTCTTTGAGATTTGTACCAAGCATTACCCTGATCAGATGCGTACGCCATCATGCCCCATACCCTATTTTTGCATCATGGCTAGTAATAATTATCCGCATCGAAAATATGCATAAGCCATGTTTTCACAGGTGTTACCGTTACAATCTGGGAATTTCCTGCCTCTACTAGTTTCTCAAACTTTCTTTGCGGCAGAAGCCGCTCCTTCGTGATGCAGCTCAGGGGGGTTTGACACGCAAATCGTAGTTCGGTGTCATCCTCTGATCGTAGATCTCTCAGCGTTTTTATTGTTCAAGCATTACCTCATTTATCTTAAAAGATGGAGCGAGTTAATGATTTCGGAGTCAATTTACAGCTAGGAAAATATGAAATCTATCGCAATATCACGTTCCAACACCAACAAAGAAACTTCCTCAACAGCTACTAAATTTACAATTCCAGGATCTCGCAGTTGTCGAATGGCTGGTGACCGAACATCTTTTTTCCTCCAAAATAGCTCCTCTCGATGGACTTCCGAGCATATACCCTCATAGCAGCCTCGTATTGGGCAATGCTCTTCTTGTTGATACCACTGGCTTGAAGATTCTTGGTCAGCTCCGCAGCATCCATAATAGCCGTTACCGCACCAACACCCCCGCATGGCGACATAACGTGGACCGCATCACCGAGAAGAGTGACACGTGGATTAGCCACCCACTCCGGAATCGCTGGCTTCGCCGTCGATATGCGTAGAGCTGAAGATTGTTTAACATCCTGGTGTTCGAAAAGGGCACGGATTGAAGGATCCCATTCTGAGGTGAGCTTGAGCGAAAGATTGGCCGACTCCTGCCCACTCAAGGCAAGCAACTTATCGGTCGACAATCCAAAGACATCTGAGCGACCGATGAGGACCCAGTAGATGTAGTCTTGTGGAGCCTTGGACTTGTACTCGTTGTCAACGAAGCGAACTGGCTCGAGAAGACAGGTCAAGGGAGTCTCATCGATGTCAAGAGTTTGGGTCATGGGAGTCTTGTCCAGGACTAGGGTCATCCACTTGTGAGCGCGGGCGTGGTACTTGGCAAGGAACTCATCAGTGAGGGGTGTCTTGCCATAGATGCATCGTCCGTTGGTGTCAACTGGCTTATGCTCGGGATGTAGTTGCTTGCGGACGGGGGATCGGAAGCCGTCCGCGCCAACGAGGAGAATACCTTGCTCTGAAGTTCCATCCGCGAAGTGTGCAATAACACCCTCTTCCAGTTCCTCGTAGTGAGTCAAGGTCTTTCCAAAAGACGCGTCTTCCTCCAGACCGCGGAATAGTAATCTTCGTAGGACTGTGCGGTCCGCTAGGTAGGGAACGAAGTTTCCTCCGAAAATCCCTGGTCCTTCGCGGCTAGCAATGACGCCCCCATCAGGAGCATTGATATTGGTTTCGCCGAATTTAGACTCAGCACAAGTCTTCTCGAATTCTTCCCACATCTCCTCGCTCATCACTGCCTTCAGAGCCATGGCGCCTTCATAGTTGATCTTAGCTTTGATTAGCTAACACATCCATGAGATTTCATCAACATGATTACCTTAATTCTATATCCTTGAGGACGGAAAGTAGGGGACGGATCCCTCTCAAAAATATGGAAGGGAACAGCGGCCTTCTTGAGACCCTGAGCAAGGGAAAGACCCCCCAAACCGCCGCCAATTATGAGAACACGTGGTGGGAGTTGAGAAATTGAGGGCGACATTGTGGCAGGAGATGTGGAGTTGGAGAGAAGTTTCTGGAAGTAGAGGCTTTCGGGCGACCTTGAGGTTTTAGTCTTAGAGAGATCTTCAGTGCTGTGCTCTGTAGCATCCTACGTAGGGGAAGCATAGCTTTAGTAGTTCACATGAACGAGAAGGTGGTTCGACCGGAACGAAAGCGCTGTCCGACTGTCGAAAACCTAATGTTAAACCATCGAAGTAGTTTCAGCGCACGCCGCAAATACGATTTCCGAATGTGTCGTTAGGCTAAGAGTGGGTTGGTAGTCGTCTCATTGGAGATCAGAGTGCGCTCGGTAACCGAATATCCATTTGGTGAGGGTACACTCACCAAAGTTCCCGATACACTATGGGAACTACGCTTTCGGTTCGACGTATATCTTATTTAGATTTCATGTCGTTCTACGAAGTTTTGAGATTCCCGTTATCACCTCTTTGTCGCACGATTCTCGATCCATTTTCTCCCCATCGCCCGTCCGATTGTGCATCTCTCCAGCAAGACAGTACGCTGCTACATTCCTCAATCAAGTCCAGAGAACTACCAACACCAGTATCGTAGTATTGGCTACCAAACCAGCAATACTTTAATTGCGCTCCTCAATTTTCTGGGCGCGTCACTTCACTTGCCCTTTCTTACAATCAGTCGGAACTATCCCATTTCGACCTACCAAAAAAGCGGCCCAGAATGGGTTCTATGCCAGCCCAAACCTTGGCGGAGGAGCTTGACAGTATCCTTGACAAGTACACCTCGGTCATCCCCAACCACCTCCGGGGTGCTGCTTTCTCTGCCGTAAATCGGGATGGTACGAATGCACCCTTCTATTATCACGCACGTTTTCTTCTCCGCTATTGACTGCGTGCTGTAGGTGAAATCGTCTACATGAATGCCAAAGGCAGCAGATCCATCACTGAACAAATACCACTGCAACTTGACTCCACTATGTGGATTGGTTCCATCACCAAGCTTCAGACTTGCATGGCATGCATGATTGGTATTGAGAAGGGCCTTTTCACACTCGACACCAATGTGCGGGAAGTCGTTCCTGAGCTGAAGGAAATCAACATCCTCACCGGTTTCGAAGAGGGCGACTTCCCTCGCAAGCCAATCACTAAGTCATGCAACGACCAAATCACGCTTCGGTATGCCTAGCTCTTTCCTTACAACTTCCGAACTGTTCTATTCCAGGATCTGAGATGAGGCTGACGGTTGTATTGCAGTCAACTTCTAACCCACACTTCGGGTATGATCTATGATTACGGCCACGACGGCCTCAAAGAATGGTCTGCATATCATGGTATCCAAGATAACACCTTTTCCGGCACCCTTAAAGGATACCAGAAGCCGCTTGTCTACTCCCCCGGGCAGGGTTGGGCCTACTCTCCAGGTATGGACTGGGCTGGCCGGTTGATCGAAGTCACCTCCGGTTTAACACTTGAGCAATATCTCAAGCAGCACATCTGGGATAAGTTGGATATGACTAACACAACGTTCCGACCAGATTTGCGGCCAGATATTCAGAAGAGAAGGATGCAGATGGTGAACCGGAACAGGGAGACAATGGAGATCACAAAAGGTGTTGTTCCCCAAGAAGCGCAAGGATCCTTTGCACCAGATTGCTGTGGAGGTGTTGGCCTGTACTCGACAATCGAAGACTGCACGAAAGTCCTGCAAGCCCTGATCTCTAAGAACACAGACCTCATGACCGCTGAGAGCTTTGACATGCTCACAAAGCCTCAGCTCCCGTCCGACGAACACTTCCTTGAAGTGATCCGTGGCGTTGGGCAAGGCCATCTTGGGCAAACTTGGGATAAGGGCGCAGATGGGACTTTCGGCTTCGGGTCGTCTATCAGTAAGCAAGACTTTGTTGATCGTAGGAAGAAGGGAAGTTGTAACTGGAGTGGGATGCCTGGGACTCATTGTGTAAGTTCATACCACTACGGAATAATTTGGTGATGGAACCCTGCCGCTACGGATTGCTAATTTGCGCGTAGTGGTTGGACAAGGAGACCGGTGTGGGTGGAATGTTGACAACACAGGTCTTACCGCCGGGGGACCCGATGGTCACGGAGTTGTTGCTTGAAATGGAGAAGTGTTTGTATAGACATACTAGAGGTTAGTATAACCTAGCTTCGAGACTTCATTTTTGGATTCGAGAGGACTGGCCAAGAGCACAAGCCTTTTCCCCATCTCAAGGGGTGGAGGGTGTCAGGGCAGATGTTCCCTCTTTAAAATCCCACCAGATAGACAAACTCTGATCTTTGTGTCTTTGAGCAGGTGCTTCTTCTTCTCCTTTAATCACACCATCTCCTGCCAATTATCCTGTGAGGGTGTCTAAAGCCGCCGGTCGTCTACCTCGTCGACCAGGGATGCAGTGGGTGCATAATCGCCGCTCGACCTCCTTCCCATGGCCGCCGAGGTTTTCGATCCGGCATTCACTTTTTGGTTAACTTTATCAGTGAAAAGAAGCATGACTGCAGGTAGATATACACAGGTCTCAGTATGGATGGTTGAGCGGTTACCATGGTTAAAAAAGCCTATGAAACAATAGAGGCCGTAGTAATTCGGAAAAGGAGAGTTGTATGTGTGCTACACAAGTTGTTGGCGCAATGGTGTTTCGTTGGCAATACATATAGAGCCTGGGGTCATAACTGGAAGGAACCTTTCTCAGCTACAACATCAAGGTTTTGTTAGGGGTAGAACTTGTACTACACAAACTTCTAAAGGATATATTTAAATGCCAATCATTGATGTCTCACGTAGGAATGTCTGCAAACCTCGGTAGCATTGTGCTGGTCTTCTCAGGCTTTTCGCGCGCATTCCCGATCGCCCGGAGGATTATTGGTGCATCAGTGGACAGCCAAACATTGGGGGAACGACAAAGTGCCATTCAGCTAAGTCATTAAGATCGTAAAAGGTAATGTCTCATAATAATGTAGACGAGGGAATGGAGGAAGCGAGATGCCTTTGAAAGTTCATCCGGTGATGCCAAGACGGTCGGGTCTCAACAACTCATTGTCCCAGTACCCACGCCCACCGGCGTTTAATATTAGTGATTAGTGTTAACATTTTAACTAGCCCCCACTAGCACTGGCCGCCACACTTGCGTTGATGTCGCCAGATTGTATTTGGCTTAGACAATGTTGAAATTTTATTATATTCTTGCTTATATATACTAATTATTTGGCAATTTATTCAACAATCCAACGGTGAGATGGCCGAGTTGGTTATGGCGCCAGGTAATTCGTCCGATCCAGTGATCTAATCAAAAATTCTAATTTCTTCTAGGTTAAGGTTACTCCTTGGCATTAATTCCTGGTCACGAAAGTGGCGTGGGTTCGAGTCCCACTCTCATCAACATTCGTCCAAGCCTAGCTTGGGTTTCAGGATTACCTTTTTGGTCCTTTTTGGTCTTGTCGAGCTGCATACAGATTGATTTTGGCTTACTAGTGAGTCAAATTTCCTCTTTTGGGGATAATCTTATTTTTATTCCCAAGAGGAAGTCTGATTTAAATGTAACATCCCTCCCTGCGTCACCGGACACCCTCCGTAACCGGACAAACCGCGGGTACTGTGCGGGAAACCACCACAACGACGCAACGCAGGCTTGAGTCGATAGCGCATATGTATACAGCTCATCTCTTGCTATTACTCCATATCTTCATCCGCTTTGTTACGCTCTTTCCTGGGATTGTACCGTTTATAACGTAATTGCGTGCACTCCATCCTTTAGAGCGAAAAGGCCGGCAGAGCTCGCACAGAGTAACACAACGCGTTTATAGTTTTGCAAAGCCTCTGTGACGCTTCTAATATTCATGCTAGCTCTCTCAGCTGGCTTCTCATCTATCTGGCTACGCGTGAGTGGGTGAGAGTCATTCGACTGCAGTGCGCCCACGCAAGAAGGTACCTCCTTGTGGCGCCGATGGGGTTTGGTAAGCAGCACAGCCACGACGGCTCTTGTGGTACGCACCGTATCGATCTGAGTCCTGCTCTGACACATCGAACCATACATACGCTTATGATCAACAAGAAACCCTATGCGGCGTTGATTACAGAGCCGGGTAAACCCCCGTTTTTCGCAGCTTCGATTTCCAAGAACCCGAATCTCGTTTGCTCAGCACGAAACAGGCGCTACGTCAAGCACCGTTGCGCAGCGGTGGCCGTGCGTCTGCTCGATCTCCCCGCACTACGTCCTTAGCTGCGCAACTGCAGCCTTAGTCTTAGCCTTAGCCTTGCCGGATCTCCTTGTTCCGGCAGCACAGCACAACACAGCACGATGGCACTTGCAACGAACGACTTCTAGATAGGAGGTGAGACTGACCTGTATCGCGCGCGTGTCCGGTCCTCCACACACACACATACACACAGAGACGTCTGCCTGCTGCAGTCCTGCCTGTGCCCTCGCCGACCAGAGCCGCGACACCAGACTCCGCACATCTTGACTACCGCCACCCGCTAGGCGAGTTATCGACCGCGCCCATGCGCAATGCGTCTTCTGTACCGCAGCAGTCATGGGGATTTGACATTTGCGGACTATCTACACGATAGTGTTCCAGCTTATGCCATTCTGTCGCACACATGGGGAAAGGACGAGGAAGAGGTCACTTTTCAAGATATCAAGAATGGATCTGGACGGCACAAAGAAGGATATGAGAAGACCAAGTTCTGTGGAGAACAAGCGGCTCGTGATGGCCTGCAGTACTTCTGGGTGGATACGTGCTGCACTATACAGACTCACCACCGACGACAATACCCTACGATGGCATTTGCCGCCGAAAATGGCGGCAGAATGTATATAGCTTTTCAATACAAACGTATTAATATTTCCATACTCGTGCAACTGGAATCAGACCCCCCCTATGTAGTGGCTGAGCAACTGCACAGCCCCTGAGCATAAACGAATAGGCCTGTTTAGGGAACTCGTTACTCGGCTATACTTTCCTAGTCACGTGCAGCTATGTTTCGGCCAAGGCTGCTGCCTTCAGCTAAGCCACCTCCATCAACCATCCGTCTCTCGTCGCCCAAACCTCACCTTCTCTAACTGCCATCTACGTATTCAAAGCCTTGCAGAGAGGTAAGAAGGCAGTGTAGTTTATTACCTATGCCTTAGCTGCTGCTTTAAGCTAAGTTAAGCGTGAGCGAACCCTAAGCAAAGGCTTAGCAGACTAAGCGGAGGCTGTGTAGCATGAGTAACCCTGTCTAGCGTGGACAAGGGGCTGTTTTGGACCTCCTTGAAGCCGGCTGTTCTTGCCTAATCGCGAATCCTTTGAGCAAGTGTGTCCAAATCAACTACACCTTACGGAAAGTTCCCAGAAACTGCCTCTATTCTTTGTAAACACTCAACTTCTTATCTGCATAGATGATATTCTGGAAACTACAGTTTAAAACTGATTTGCTATTGCCTTAGGAGTCGTGCAGACTCATTCCCATCTCTATATATTCTATTGCCAACAACTGCACTAGCTGCTTCACTCGGTAGCGATTTACCAAGTCGTATTGTTCTTAAACAGCGCAATGCTGATGAGCAGGCGGAGAGGGCGACGGCTCTTGCAAATAAAAGGCGAGGTCTAGTCAGGTAGTTATATATTAACGAGTAATGCTAGTGATACAGTAGAGTTCGACATGCCTGCTTAACAAGACCTCTACCCCAGTTTTCCAGTAGCTTCGTCACATCTGTTGGACACCTCACACACCTTCCACAGTTGAGGCACAGCCATACCTCTCCCGCCTAGGTAACTCCTGTTTGCTCCTTAAGCACATCTCACCGGCACGCCGTCCAAACGAACGGTCCCGTATGTTGATGCACCGACACGCGCATCCGTTCTCTCGAGCCATGCAATAGTCTCCCCAGCCAGGACGTGATCTTGCTGGAATCCAGGTCCACCAAGGGTCAGAGCCCAGTGAAGGGGTGAGGTCCTTGGAGCCAGCAGTGGCTACTAGGCACTACGCCCCGCAGGAGGCCAGTAGTGATGTAGGGGTGCAACTCTCCACATACTTCTAGTTCCCGTTTCGCGTTACCTGTAAGAGTCTCCTCATGACAGGGCGACCGTGTCTTGCAGAGTGGGCCACAGACCAGATTCCACGCCGGGCAACCCGCTCCACCCTCTCCACTAACTAAGCTTGTGTCACCTCTTCTCATAAGCTAACCTATGTCTCTAACCGTCGAGTCCTCGTCCGACTGACATGTGATTGCTCCAGAGCGTCCCCCCACCGCTGGACTGCGTCATCATCATAGATTGCGTACACCACGCCTATTAAGACTCTCCTATGAGTCGCCTAGACGTACCCTTAACAAGTTCGTTTGGGCCGTCGAAGCTGGCCTGTGAAACCGCCACTTAGAGCTTTGCCCGTGTCACCACCAGAGGTGATCTGCCTCGTAGAGCCGTCCGGTCAGTGTCCCCAGGTCGCGAGCACCACGCCTATTAAGTCCCTCTTCCGAGTCTCCTGGGCGTTCCGGATAGGTCCACTCGGAGGGGCCTTAACGAGTTCTCTAGGCCGGGCCTTAACAAGTTCTACGCGGTTGGAGACTTCGGGGCCTTAACAAGTTTCGTCCGAGAGATCTGCAACGTGTTAACCTTAACAAGTTCTCATAGAAAGACGTTCCCTACACCCTCGCCGCTCCTTGTCTCGGTCTCAGAGCTAGTGCAAGCCCAAGGGTACACTGTCGTACGCCTAGGACGCGTCCACATCAGCTGGCTAGATAAGGCCAGTTTCGGGCCTGGCTACAAGCCAAATAGTCGTACGTCGGGTAATTTTCGTATCCCAGTTTCCATTGATGAGCCTCCATAGATGGAATATCGCAATACTCAAATGGAGGCTGTGGTGATGTGGTTGTGGTGCGATCGGCGCGTCGATGAAAACTTTTCATTGCGTTGAATTCGCGCCCCAACAGCCCGCAGCGGCGACCTGCAGACTATCATCCATCGCGTCTGCACTTAGCTATCCATATGAGAAATCTACCTGATGAATATTTCCAGTCACGGCGATGAGGACGCATGCAGTAGGACTTCGTGGCCGCTGATCGGATTATGGTTTGGGGCCTGCTAACTGGCCACCCGCTGAGTAAGTCGTCCGTGGCACAGCAAGGCTTCACACCTCTCCCATCCACCCAGTCAACCATCCTGTAAGCAGTAAGGGTTGAATCATGTATTGTAGTGGTGTTGTCTGTGGATGCCTCAGCAAACGCTACATCGTGGTCATAATGCTGTGGCGGATAGCAGCGTAGTTACAAACATCCAGGCGTTAAGAAGTGCTGTGTCTTCGTCATGTGGCGCAGGCAGAATAGCTGACCTAAGATTCATGAGGACTAATACTTTGGAAAGATACCGCGCGCTTAGAACGGAATACTCAAACCGGGGACCACCGCAAGAACCACGTGCTATCTGTGTCACAGTCAAATGCCAAGTACTGTGCCGTTCTCAGCATGCGCTGGACCACTGACGCTAGAGCCTGCGCGGCTGGTGCTATGGTATCCACCCGGCAGTGCGCATGGCGAAGACATGTCCAGACCACCTCCCCCAACACTGACACTAGAAGCGCGCGAGTACTCCCGTCTACAGAGTCTGAGATAAGTTCACTTTGAAACGCAGAGCCTTTACTGCGCAAAAGTTCTAAGCGGCGTGGTGCATATTTACAGAACCCAGATCGTAGGATGGCGTTTGTATATCTAATCCAGGGAAAGGCGATGAATTAAAGAAGACAATATTGCCTCTTCTTCAGCCTTGAATACTCCTGATCACCTATGTCCGTTGTGTCCTCCCTCTAGTACCCTGCTAAGGCCTACGTTCTCTGTGGAATCTCCAGCTACAGACTCAGCTCCTTTAGAATAGTTCACCTTACGTTGCCCCCTCGAGATTAATCTACGAAGGTCGCTACAGAATCTTACACCCTTATCATCTTTTGGCAACATTCACAGGTCATCAATTGACGCGCGAGTCCTTATCCACTATAACAGGCCTGTCCCGGAAGATAGGTCCGTAAACCTCCTGCCACGTCTAGACTCAGAGCTCTTACTGACTATTTAGACAATGTTGATTGGAGATTTGCGGTCTATTTCTCGCTATACCAACCATCTTATTTTACGGTAATCATTGATTCGTACTACTACCGTGTTAGGAAGCTGACCGTGGTTGATGCGCAGGCATTTCCTTACCGGGATGCGTGTCCAATTCCTGGGATACGGAATATTTTCGTGGTACAGTTAGGGCGCCACTTGAGAAACGAAACTACTAGAGAACAGCGTCTTCTGCAGGAAACTGAACTAGACCAGGCTCAAATACGTGTAGGGTATTTCGGTAAGTCATCGTTCTTCGTTTGCGAGAGAGATTATTCTAATTACAAAGGTCTTTGCGTCGGAGTTCTAGATGACTTCGTCTGCGTACCGACAACAGGAGCTTCAGTCGAAACCATCCTAAGACGTCTTAACGAGACTAAGCTTATGAACTCGAAGCTTGCATTTGGCGAGGATATCGATCTACTATTGAGACTCGCCACTGTGCTACAGTCCAAGATCCTTCTATGCATCTCGGCTGCCGCTGGAGTCTTTTTCATCCTAGCACTTATACCTCTGTTACTGTTGAAGCGAAATCAGAAAAAGCTAGGAAACAAGACTGCTCTAAAGAAGAAGGATCTGTGGAAGAAATGCCTCATGGTATGCGTTTGGTCTTCAGTGGGACTAGCTGTTGCAGCAGCTGTCGGGATTGGCCAAAGCGCCGCAGCTATGCAACAGATCACAACTCCTGAGCATCAGTCGCTTGTTTAAATCAAAAGCGGAACTGCTTTACAAACGCTTCAGTGGGCGACTGTTGCGACTTCCGTGTTGTTTGGGCTTGGCGTTTCTGCAATATTCGGTGCCGGAGGAGGAATCGGACCTTCTAAGCCAGGAGAGGCAAAACCAGCGCCTAGGGGTACCGCAGCGAAGCCATCTGAAGCAAAGCCATCCGAAGCGAAGCCAGCTCAAACGGCGAAGTGACCGGCGATACTGTTGACAGGGTATCCATATAAACCTCAGCTCTAGACAATGATATAGGGGTTAAGGAGCATCTGTGGAGCCTCATGTGGAGCGAGAGAGGTGTAGACAATAGATATCCCTTGACTGCTCGCAGATAACTCGGAGCAGGAGGTCTATATAATGAGGCACAAGGCCGTCCAGAAGTCAATGGAACGATATACTTCAACATAACCTCATTTTTCCAGTAAGCTCGGACCCCTAGAAGCCGCGCACACGGGGAAGCTGCGCACCCCACCAAAATCAAGAGGCTGTACAAAATATCGATTTTTCAAGGCAGCCCATCTAGCAGCTGCCATTCAGTACACATATCTGTAAGAGTCTGAGCTGCCGCAGCCTCACTAGCTTTTTTGGCAGTTTTTTTGGTAGCCTTCGCGTCTTCCTTGGCCTTCCAAGCCTCCGCCCTCTGAATAGCTTCAACTATCATATCTGCAGTTGCAAAACGTTTATTTGGGTTAACCTGAACACGCCTTTGAGGCCCTGTAGGCTTAAGGCTCTGTACTTGATATTGCAGCTGTTTTTGTGTTGCCTCAAGCTCTACTATCCTTATATTTGCCTGTGATAGCGCCTTGCTTGTTTTTTGGAACAGCACCTGTGTTGTACGCGAGAGCTTTTCAGAACGCTCAACGTATTGCTGCGCCTTGTACAGATCTCGAGGTCCTTTAGGTGTTACCACGGTCTGCTCAAGCTTAAAGAAAGGTCGCTTCTGGCGTGGTGGTGTTGCTGGCCGGCGACAGAGCTGTGAAGACTCAAGCACGTGATTAATGTTTAGTGGGCATGCTACACCTCCTCAGTCCGCCGTACTCTGTGACCACCACCAAGCCCATCCTGACTCAGCGCTTGGCCCTCTCCACCGCTGCAGGACTCGGCGCACCTAGCTGCTCAGGATGCCTGACCGCCTTCTCCACAGTGCTAGTCATGGCGAGACCGACGGGAGTCGTGGCGCCGCTTGACGGGGCCGGGGTGCTGGAGCGTGTGGGCGGGGCGGAGCGGTTATGCTGCATGTGGGCCTTGACGAGATGGCCGGCGGCGAGGGCGGAGCAGAGGGAGAGCTCGCCCGCGAGGACGGCGGCGGCGACGATGCGTGCGAGCGAGCGGGCGTTCTCGCCGGGGCTGGGGAGGTGGGGCCCGCGCACGCCTAGCAGGTCGAGCATCGCACCCTGCGGGTCCAGCATGGTGCCGCCGCCGAGGGTGCCGACTTCGATGGAGGGCATGGAGACGGAGATTTGGAGGGAGCCGCGGAGGCTAGGGGATAGGTGTTAGTGCGGAATTCGAAGTAGGGGAATAAGGCGTCTTTGGGAGGCGGGACGGGAACTTACTTCTTCATGATGGTGATACAATTGGCGCTCTCCACGACCTGGGCAGGGTCTTGGCCGGTAGCGAGGAAGATGGCAGCGACAATATTCGCCGCATGAGCGTTGAAACCACCCACAGACGCCGCCATAGCCGAGCCGATGAGGTTCTTGTTAATGTTCAGCTCCACCAACGAATCAACATCACTCTTGAGCACATCCTTCACCACGTCGCTCGGAATGATTGCCTCGGCGACAACACTCTTGCCCCTCCCCTCAATCCAGTTGATGGCCGCCGGCTTCTTGTCGATACAGTAATTGCCACTCAAAGAGATAATCTGCATATCATCAAACCCTGCCTCGGTAGCCATTACATTCAACGCATGCTCGACACCCTTGGAGATCATGTTCATGCCCATGGCGTCTCCAGTTGTAGTCTTGAAGCGGATGTAGAGATTAGTCCCCGCCATGGCCGTCTTCATCTGCTGTAACCGTGCGAATCGGCTGGTAGAATTGAACGCCTTCTTCATCACCCGCTGACCCTCGTCAGAGTCCAGCCAAAGCTTGGCAGCACCTGATCGCTCGAGTGTCTCAAATGTCACGCACGGGCCACGCGTCATTCCATCCGCGGTCAGAACCGTAACCGCGCCTCCACCAAAATTGATGGCTTTGCATCCACGACTAGTACTGGCCACAAGAACACCCTCGGTTGTGGCCATGGGAATCATGTAGCTGCGACCGTCGATCACTAGTGGTCCGGCAACACCCACGGGTAGGGGCATATAACCGATAACATTCTCGCAGCAAGCACCAAAGACCTGAGCCCAGTTGTAGTTGTCATATGGTAGCTTTGACCGATCGAGTACCCTGGTAAGCTCTTCGGTAGCCTTGGTTCTCGAGATAATCGTCCGGCGGACCTTGACGGCGCGAGTGAAGTCCTTGAGTGTCGTTTCCAAGGCATATCCGGGAATCTTGCCTCGTAATGACATGGAAACGACCTCCTCGTCAGTAAGCTCGTCTGCCCGTTTCTCCTGTAAAAGTTTCTCCATCTCTTCAGGTGAGAGTGAGACGTTGGGGCGGGCCTGTTCGGTGGCCGCTCTTGTGGCGGGCGATTCTCCATCATCGTCTGTTGATGCAGGTGTGATTGGTTCCGATGGAGTTGGGGTAGGTCGCATATATTCGCCAAGTGGAAGATTCGGTGTGTCGACATCGTTGAAATTCTGGGCATCGGCAAGATCGCGAGTATTGATTGGCCGACCTGGGGCGTTGGGGTCTTTGATACCCCATCGAGCAGCGTTGAACAAGTAACCATTGAGAGCAACGCTCATAGCCAGGGCGACAACGATCCACTTGGACAAGATAGGGTCCTCGAGGCTCTTGAGGATGCTGCCCACCATGCGTCCACCCATCCCATAGTTCGCCAGATCATCCGACTCGTCCTCGACCTTACCGGGGCGCAGTCCGTAATGAATTGATGGGAACTCGAGCTCATATTTGATCGGGGTCAGAACAGTCACTACGGTCTCCTGATTCTTGTGCATTGCGCTTTCAAGAATCGAGTCCAGTCCGCTAGCCGCGACCTTGAACGGGTCGACGGGGGGCGAGCCAGCTACTCCGCCGAGACCTCCGACCCATGAGGAGATGTAGGTGAGGGAGTCGGTGCCACGGAAAGGGATAGTGCAGATGTTGAGGACGTTGATGATGAGAAAACCGGATACCATGAGCGCCTTGAACTTGGGGACGCTGGTGCTCTTCATTTGGCGACCAAAGATAGAGGTGGCTGGCTGGCCCTTGCCATCCACTTGGGCCCAGTCGTTGTTCTTGGCAACCTCCTTGGCAACACGGTGGCTGACACCATCGTCCTCCAGAGCCCTGCGTATCTCCACATAACGCTTGATCCGGTTGATCTCCAACTTAATGCAGAGGATAGCTGTGTAGAAGGAGAACAGCAGGATTCCGTCGAAGAAGAGGATCCACGCTGCCAAGAAGCAGAATTGCTGCAGGCCGCCCCGGACTCCAGAAGCTGCACCCGCCACGAGAATGATAATTTCAATAACATAATCCTTGATAATCTCGTAGCCCTTCTCCTTGATGGCGGCTTGGATGGCGTACTGAATTACACTCGTTGTGCTCTCACCGACCTTGCGAAGCCCCTTAGCGTTGCCATTAGAGGTTCCGTTTTCCAGAGAACGGCGATGCTCCAATGCGTGTGACAGGACAGCTTGTGTCAAAACGATGTTCTTCTCAAAGCCGATGATGACAACCAAGAATGGCAGCCCCTCTGAGAGTAGTACGACGGTTATCGGTGCACCTAGCTTGGTGGTTACGAGAAGGCCGAAGAGGAAGGCGAAGATAGAGGACAACAGAGTGCTGGTGCCCAGCCAGAAGTTCGAGCCTATCCGGCGCATGGAGAGGAAGAGCGAGACAAAGGTTAGGTGCATGGAGAGGTAGCCGAGGACCATGATAATGATGTCAAGAGTTTCGGCATTCTTCAGCAAGTCCACAAACTCAACCCAGCTATTGTTGAACCGACGCACAACACTACTTCTGGTGTGAACTCTAGCCGCCTTCATGATCCACATCTTCTTTTCCCGGCCGCGCTCCGTATCCATCGTCTCCTGTCCCGGGATGTCATTGGGGATCTCCTGGGCGGCAGCCGCAAACTGCAGTGCCTGGTGGCAGTCGAGTGCAAAAGCAAGCGCAGTATCTTGGGAGTAGGCACCGAGCGGATTGGCGGTTGAGGGAAGCGAGGTGATGGACAGATTCTCAGGAGTCGGCACGACGTGGATCAGAGGGGCCGAGTTCGGCGAGCTGTGGGAGAGCAACTCGGGGAAAACGAAGGTGACAAGGGCGAGATGATCGGCGCCGGAGGGAGCCGATGCTTCGGAGTCGTAGGATTGCCATTTCCACGAGGTCTCGGGACCAATACGCAAGCTCCTGCTGCCATCAGTCAGGCTAGACCAGTCGGCACGGCGGACAGTTTCGGAGAGGTCGAAGAGGCTCTCCTCGAGGAGGCCCAGGTAGGTGGAGCTGGCAAGGACGGCAACGATGACGATGGTATGAATCGGGTGTAGGGAGGTCAGGCTAGCCAGCGTCTGCAACAAGGCAGTGATCTTGTTGCTGAACCACGACGGGGCCGAAGCTTTCGTCGCGGGCTGCTGACCCCGGAAGCGGGAGGGAAGGAAGGACGACGCGGCGATCATGTCGAAGTTTTGTCGAGGACGAGGATGTTGAGGGTCGGAAAGGGAAGAGGAACAGGAGTTGTTGAATGGGCCCTTTCAGCTAGCTGCTTATAGTATGAGCACTTAAGTAGCAAGAATAAGAGTAGTGTACAGTGTGCACAGCGTACAGGGTAGGTAGGGTGAGGGCAACATGTTTCTAGTTCTGTATTGCTCTTGTCTTTCCTCTGTACAGAGGAAAAGGGGGATAACGTACTTCACAGGCGAGTTGCTTACACACCTAAGTCGCTTACTTTTGCTAAGACCCCACTAAACTACCTTTCCTATACTAATGCATTCCTAACAACACTACTTAGACGTGCTAAAAGAACATTAGATATAGCTTACGCTTTAAGCTTTTAAATAAGACATAAAACTTTTAAAGAAACATGCTATAGCTATATATAAAGTCTCTTAAAAGATAATAAATAACTACAGCACTAAATAACTTTTATAAGCTAATTCTACAGCTAACTTATAAAAGCTAGGTAATAAAAAAAAGTAGGTAATTATTAAAACTATACTTAAGCTATATATGCAAGGATTTTCCTCTTAGATAGCATTTATAGCTAATATAGCTAATTCTTTACACGCTAAGTGTAATCTAGGCTATGTTAGCATAAACTAGCCTAGTATGTTTATAAAGTGTTATTTAAAGCTTAAAGTAAAGTTTTAAGTATAAGTATAGTTAATAGATATTTAGCCTATAATAAAGCCTAT